>NC_058081.1:1372784-1456561 GCF_014858855.1 Bufo gargarizans | reverse complement strand
TCCTGTCCACTTACTACACCTCCTGTCCACCTACTGCACCTCCTGTCTACCTACTGCACCTCCTGTCTACCTACTGCACCTCCTGTCCACCTACTACACCTCCTGTCCACCTACTGCACCTCCTGTCCACCTACTACACCTCCTGTCCACCTACTGCACCTCCTGTCCACCTACTGCACCTCCTGTCCACCTACTGCACCCGCCTGTCCACCTACTGCACCTCCTGTCCACCTACTGCACCTCCTGTCCACCTACTGCACCTCCTGTCCACCTACTGCACCTCCTGTCCACCTACTGCATCTCCTGTCCACCTACTGCATCTCCTGTCCACCTACTGCACCTCCTGTCCACCTACTGCACCTCCTGTCCACCTACTGCATCTCCTGTCCACCTACTGCATCTCCTGTCCACCTACTGCACCTCCTGTCCACCTACTACACCTCCTGTCCACCTACTGCACCTCCTGTCCACCTACTGCACCTCCTGTCCACCTACTGCACCTCCTGTCCACCTACTGCACCTCCTGTCCACCTACTGCACCTCCTGTCCACCTACTGCACCGCCTGTCCACCTACTGCACCTCCTGTCCACCTACTGCACCTCCTGTCCACCTACTGCACCTCCTGTCCACCTACTGCACCTCCTGTCCACCTACTGCACCTCCTGTCCACCTACTGCACCTCCTGTCCACCTACTGCACCTCCTGTCCACCTACTACATCTCCTGTCCACCTACTGCACCTCCTGTCTACCTACTACACCTCCTGTCTACCTACTACACCTCCTGTCCACCTACTAAGACTCCTGTCCACCTACTAAGACTCCTGTCCACCTACTACAACTCCTGTCCACCTACTACACCTCCTGTCCACCTACTACACCTCCTGTCCACCTACTGCACCTCCTGTCCACCTACTGCACTTCCTGCCCACCTACTAAGACTCCTGTCCACCTACTACAACTCCTGTCCACCTACTACACCTCCTGTCCACCTACTACACCTCCTGTCCACCTACTAAAACTCCTGTCCACCTACTAAGACTCCTGTCCACCTTTTGCACCTCCTGTCCACCTACTACACCTCCTGTCCACCTACTGCAACTCCTGTCCACCTACTGCACCTCCTGTCCATCTACTGCACCTCCTGTCCACCTACTGCACCTCCTGTCTACCTACTGCACCTCCTGTCCACCTACTGCACCTCCTGTCCACCTACTACACCTTCTGTCCACCTACTAAGACTCCTGTCCACCTACTGCACCTCCTGTCCACCTACTGCACCTCCTGTCTACCTACTGCACCTCCTGTCCACCTACTGCACCTCCTGTCCACCTACTACACCTCCTGTCCACCTACCATACCTCCTGTCCACCTACTTAAAACTCCTGTCCACCTACTAAGACTCCTGTCCACCTTTTGCACCTCCTGTCCACCTACTACACCTCCTGTCCACCTACTGCAACTCCTGTCCACCTACTGCACCTCCTGTCCATCTACTGCACCTCCTGTCCACCTACTGCACCTCCTGTCTACCTACTGCACCTCCTGTCCACCTACTGCACCTCCTGTCCACCTACTACACCTTCTGTCCACCTACTAAGACTCCTGTCCACCTACTGCACCTCCTGTCCACCTACTGCACCTCCTGTCTACCTACTGCACCTCCTGTCCACCTACTGCACCTCCTGTCCACCTACTACACCTCCTGTCCACCTACCATACCTCCTGTCCACCTACTTAAACTCCTGTCCACCTACTAAGACTCCTGTCCACCTCTTGCACCTCCTGTCCACCTACTACACCTCCTGTCCACCTACTGCACCTCCTGCCCACCTACTGCACCTCCTGTCCACCTACTGCACCTCCTGTCCACCTACTACACCTCCTGTCCACCTACTAAGACTCCTGTCCACCTACTACACCTCCTGTCCACCTACTAAGACTCCTGTCCACCTACTACACCTCATGTCCACCTACTACAACTCCTGTCCACCTACTACACCTCCTGTCCACCTACTACACCTCCTGTCCACCTACTACACCTCCTGTCCACCTACTAAGACTCCTGTCCACCTACTAAGACTCCTGTCCACCTACCACACCTCCTGTCCACCTACTACAGCTCCTGTCCACCTACTACACCTCCTGTCCACCTACTAAGACTCCTGTCCACCTACTACACCTCCTGTCCACCTACCACACCTCCTGTCCACCTACTAAGACTCATGTCCACCTACTACACCTCCTGTCCACCTACCACACCTCCTGTCCACCTACTACAGCTCCTGTCCACCTACTACAGCTCCTGTCCACCTACTACACCTCCTGGCCACCTACTACACCTCCTGGCCACCTACTACACCTCCTGTCCACCTACTACACCTCCTGTCCACCTACTACACCTCCTGTCCACCTACTACAACTCCTGTCCACCTACTGCACTTCCTGTCCACCTACTACACCTCCTGTCCACCTACTGCACCTCCTGTCCACCTACTGCACCTCCTGTCCACCTACTACACCTCCTGTCCACCTACTGCACCTCCTGTCCACCTACTACACCTCCTGTCCACCTACTACACCTACTGCACCTCCTGTCCACCTACTGCACCTCCTGTCCACCTACTGCACCTCATGTCCACCTCCTGCACCTCCTGTCCACCTACTGCACCTCCTGTCCACCTACTGCACCACCTGTCCACCTACTGCACCTCCTGTCCACCTACTACACCTCCTGTCCACCTACTAAGACTCCTGTCCACCTACTACCCCTCCTGTCCACCTACTACACCTCTTGTCCACCTACTAAGACTCCTGTCCATCTACTACAACTCCTGTCCACCTACTACACCTACTACACCTCCTGTCCACCTACTACACCTCCTGTCCACCTACTAAGACTCCTGTCCACCTACTAAGACTCCTGTCCACCTACTACACCTCCTGTCCACCTACCACACCTCCTGTCCACCTACTACAGCTCCTGTCCACCTACTACAGCTCCTGTCCACCTACTACTACAGCTCCTGTCCACCTACTACACCTCCTGGCCACCTACTACACCTCCTGGCCACCTACTATACCTCCTGTCCACCTACTACACCTCCTGTCCACCTACTACAACTCATGTCCACCTACTACACCTCCTGTCCGCCTACTACACCTCCTGTCCACCTGCTAAGACTCCTGTCCACCTACTGCACCTCCTGTCCACCTACTAAGACTCCTGTCCACCTACTACACCTCCTGTCCACCTACTACACCTCCTGTCCACCTACTACACCTCCTGTCCACCTACTACACCTCCTGTCCAACTACTACAACTCCTGTCTACCTACTACACCTCCTGTCCACCTACTACACCTCCTGTCCACCTACTAAGACTCCTGTCCACCTACTACACCTCCTGTCCACCTACTACACCTCCTGTCCACCTACTACACCTCCTGTCCACCTACTACAACTCCTGTCCACCTACTGCACCTCCTGTCCACCTACTGCACCTCCTGTCCACCTACTACACCTCCTGTCCACCTACTACACCTCCTGTCCACCTACTAAGACTCCTGTCCACCTACTACACCTCCTGTCCACCTACTACACCTCCTGTCCACCTACTACAGCTCCTGCCCACCTACTACACCTCCTGTCCACCTACTACACCTCCTGTCCACCTACTACACCTCCTGTCCACCTACTACAGCTCCTGTCCACCTACTACAGCTCCTGTCCACCTACTACACCTCCTGTCCACCTACTACACCTCCTGTCCACCTACTACAGCTCCTGTCCACCTACTACACCTCCTGTCCACCTACTACACCTCCTGTCCACCTACTTCACTTCCTGTCCACCTACTACAACTCCTGTCCACCTACTTCACTTCCTGTCCACCTACTACAACTCCTGTCCACCTACTACACCTCCTGTCCGCCTACTACACCTCCTGTCCTTCCAAGAATCGGTCTATTCCTCTACTGCACATACTGTCATTACATTTCCTCCCATCCCTCCACTACACCGTCTCTTTACACTACTACACCTCTTATCCCTCCACTACACCATTTTTTTTAACTACTACACCTCCCGTCCTTCTACAACACCTTCTCTTTACACTATTACACCTCCCATCATCCACTATACCTTCTCTTTACACTACTACACCTCCCATCCCTCCCCTATACCATCACTTTACACTACTACACCTCCCATCCCACCCTACACCTTCTCATTAAACTACTACACCTCCCATCCTTTTACTACACCATCTCTTTACACTACTATACCTCCCATCCCTCCACTACACCATCTCTTTATACTACTACACCCTTCATCCCTCAACTACATCTTCTGTTTACACTACTACACCTCCCATCCCTCCACTACTACACCTCCCATCATCCACTACACATTCTCTTTACACTACTACACCTCCCATCCCACCACCTCACCTTCTCTTTAGACTACTACACCTCCCATCTCACTACTTCACCTTCTCTTTATACTACTACACCTCCCATCCCACTACTTCACCTTCTCTTTAGACTACTACACCTCCCATCCCACTACTTCACCTTCTCTTTATACTACTACACCTTCCATCCCACCACTTCACCTTCTCTTTAGACTACTACACCTCCCATCCCACTACTTCACCTTCTCTTTATACTACTACACCTCCCATCCTACCACTTCACCTTCTCTTTAGACTACTACACCTCTCATCCTCATTTTATGGCTGTATGGTTCCCCCACCCCCCTGGCTCTGCTACATCCCCTGACCTACCTGTCTCCATTGATGGGAGCGGGCACTTACCTGGTGTGGTTGGTGGTCTGTGCCCAGCAGAGCCCAAGGCAGAGGGTGAAGCAGAAGAGCAGAGCGGAGCTCATGGTGTAGAGTGGACTGGAGGAGGAGGAAGGAGCAGAGGAGAGGGACAGAGGGAAAAGCATGGGGGGCGGGGGTGATGGAAACCAGATGTCCGCAGTGCTCCCCCCACAAGTGCACTCATCACCCTGCACTCACTGTATACACCACACTCATCACCCTGCACTCACTGTATACTCATCACCCTGCACTCACTGTATACACCGCACTCATCACCCTGCACTCACTGTATACACCGCACTCATCACCCTGCACTCACTGTATACACCGCACTCATCACCCTGCACTCACTGTATACACCACACTCATCACCCTGCACTCACTGTATACACCGCACTCATCACCCTGCACTCACTGTATACACCGCACTCATCACCCTGCACTCACTGTATACACCGCACTCATCACCCTGCACTCACTGTATACACCGCACTCATCACCCTGCACTCACTGTATACACCGCACTCATCACCCTGCACTCACTGTATACACCGCACTCATCACCCTGCACTCACTGTATACACCGCACTCATCACCCTGCACTCACTGTATACACCGCACTCATCACCCTGCACTCACTGTATACACCGCACTCATCACCCTGCACTCACTGTATACACCGCACTCATCACCCTGCACTCACTGTATACACCGCACTCATCACCCTGCACTCACTGTATACACCGCACTCATCACCCTGCACTCACTGTATACACCGCACTCATCACCCTGCACTCACTGTATACACCGCACTCATCACCCTGCACTCACTGTATACACCGCACTCATCACCCTGCACTCACTGTATACACCGCACTCATCACCCTGCACTCACTGTATACACCGCACTCATCACCCTGCACTCACTGTATACACCTCACTCATCACCCTGCACTCACTGTATACACCGCACTCATCACCCTGCACTCACTGTATACACCGCACTCATCACCCTGCACTCACTGTATACACCGCACTCATCACCCTGCACTCACTGTATACACCGCACTCATCACCCTGCACTCACTGTATACCCTGCACTCACTGTATAGACCGCACTCATCACCCTGCACTCACTGTATACACCGCACTCATCACCCTGCACTCACTGTATACACCGCACTCATCACCCTGCACTCACTGTATACACCACACTCATCACCCTGCACTCACTGTATACACCACACTCATCACCCTGCACTCACTGCATGCACCGCACTCATCACCCTGCACTCACTGTATACACCGCACTCATCACCCTGCACTCACTGTATACACCGCACCCATCACCCTGCACTCACTGTATACACCACACTCATCACCCTGCACTCACTGTATACACCGCACTCATCACCCTGCACTCACTGTATACACCGCACTCATCACCCTGCACTCACTGTATACCCTGCACTCACTGTATAGACCGCACTCATCACCCTGCACTCACTGTATACACCGTACTCATCACCCTGCACTCACTGTATACACCGTACTCATCACCCTGCACTCACTGTATACACCGCACTCATCACCCTGCACTCACTCTATACACCACACTCATCACCCTGCACTCACTGTATACACCGCACTCATCACCCTGCACTCACTGTATACACCGCACTCATCACCCTGCACTCACTGTATACACCGCACTCATCACCCTGCACTCACTGCATGCACCGCACTCATCACCCTGCACTCACTGTATACACCGCACTCATCACCCTGCACTCACTGTATACACCGCACTCATCACCCTGCACTCACTGTATACACCGCACTCATCACCCTGCACTCACTGTATACACCGCACTCATCACCCTGCACTCACTGTATACAGCACACTCATCACCCTGCACTCACTGTATACACCGTACTCATCACCCTGCACTCACTGTATATACCGTACTCATCACCCTGCACTCACTGTATACAGCACACTCATCAGCCTGCACTCACTGTATACACCGCACTCATCACCCTGCACTCACTGTATACACCGCACTCATCACCCTGCACTCACTGTATACACCGCACTCATCACCCTGCACTCACTGTATACACCGCACTCATCACCCTGCACTCACTGTATACACCGCACTCATCACCCTGCACTCACTGTATACACCGTACTCATCACCCTGCACTCACTGTATACACCGCACTCATCACCCTGCACTCACTCTATACACCACACTCATCACCCTGCACTCACTGTATACACCGCACTCATCACCCTGCACTCACTGTATACACCGCACTCATCACCCTGCACTCACTGTGTACACCGCACTCATCACCCTGCACTCACTGTATACAGCACACTCATCACCCTGCACTCACTGTATACACCGTACTCATCACCCTGCACTCACTGTATATACCGTACTCATCACCCTGCACTCACTGTATATACCGTACTCATCACCCTGCACTCACTGTATACACCGCACTCATCACCCTGCACTCACTGTATACACCGCACTCATCACCCTGCACTCACTGTATACACCGCACTCATCACCCTGCACTCACTGTATACAGCACACTCATCACCCTGCACTCACTGTATACACCGTACTCATCACCCTGCACTCACTGTATATACCGTACTCATCACCCTGCACTCACTGTATACAGCACACTCATCAGCCTGCACTCACTGTATACACCGCACTCATCACCCTGCACTCACTGTATACACCGCACTCATCACCCTGCACTCACTGTATACACCGCACTCATCACCCTGCACTCACTGTATACACCGCACTCATCACCCTGCACTCACTGTATACACCGCACTCATCACCCTGCACTCACTGTATACACCGCACTCATCACCCTGCACTCACTGTATACACCACATTTAACAATAGGATGATTATTATTTGTTGTAGATTCCTGTCCTCTTTGTTCGTAGGGTCATCGCACCGTTGGCACTGGATTGGTCGGGACAACACAACACTATTTTGTTTTTAATTGTTTTAAATTTCAAATTGTTTATAACTTTTATATGTTGAGATATTTTCATATTACTGATGTGTCTAATCGAAATTGGGAGCAATAAACAGTTGTCCTTGTTCCCGGTGATTGATTGCCTGTTTAATGAATCGATACAAAGTTACTGATATGAATAAAGCACTGAAGCGGCTTCAATCACGGAACTAGGATTCCAGTTAAACCAGCGGACAAAGAGGCCAATGTGGTTTTGATGACGAGGGATTATTATATGACTGAGGCGTTAAGACAATTAGGAGATCTGGAAGTTTATGAGGTTTTAGCAATGGACCCGATAGTAAATATACAAAGTCAGCTCCGTAAATACACAGAGAGTGGAATATGATCTAAAAACATGGCTGAGAAACTACTACCCCTTTTTCCCTCTAAACCATCTTGGTACTTTTTACCCAAAGTACACAAGTCACTGAGCCGACCTCCGGCCGCCCTATTGTGACTGAACCCCTATCGAAATCCATTGATTGGCGCCAGTGCCCCCTGTAAGGAATATGAGATTCACATTACAGTTCCCTATAGCTGTAGGGAAGTGTCTCTCGTGTGTCGCGTCTGCATTGCTGGGACTAGTGGTATCATTGCTAATGTCAGCCTAGCTATTGTACAGGGTCCCTCTAATATTGGCCGGTATATACGTGTAACTAGTATTTCCACAGGCCAATACCCATCCTGTTGGTAGAGGCACATGTTTGTCTAGGGATGGTACTGTTTTTGTAATGTTACATTGCATATTCTTTCCTGATACTATCTCTTTACAGTTACCTAGATCTCTATCACAAATACTTGGCTTACTCTTGTTCTGTATTTTGCTTGTATGCAGGGAGGTAATAATGTCTCATCACAGGTGAAATTATAACATATTTCTGTCGCTGTAACAAGACCTGTGAGTATTTCTATCATATTACTTTGCAGAGTCTCATATGTAGGACAGTCATAACGAGCATGATAAGGATTTACATATCCATATTTAACATCATGATCCTGCAAATCTGTGTCATTCCATTGGGAACGTAGGAGCCCCGTCCATACAGCTACTGGGGTGGGGACTGCTACCAGACATGTCTCCAAAATGTTAGATGCAGATAAAGTGGTTCGGAGACAGAAATCAGTTGAGTTCAGAGTTTTGGCCAGGTACAGCCATAAGTTCTCCTTTGTCTTCCACAGATTGTCTTCCCCTCTGCATTCTCCTTTCAGGTATGTCTGTCTGTTCCACAGCCGTGGGACAGTAAGTAGGAGACACAAAATTGAAATTATTAAGGCACCGTATCTCAGCCATCTCGAGGAATTTCCTGACTGCGTCATCTCGTTGGGGGTCAAGGCTGTCTGCCTCCGTTAGTACCCCTTCTGTATCTTCTTCGAGGTCAAGGCTGTCTGCCTCCGTTAGTACCCCTTCTGTATCTTCTTCGAGGTCAAGGCTGTCTGCCTCCGTTAGTACCCCTTCTGTATCTTCTTCGAGGTCAAGGCTGTCTGCCTCCATTAGTACCCCTTCTGTATTTTCTTCGAGGTCAAGGCTGTCTGCCTCGGTTAGTACCCCTTCTGTATCTTCTTCGAGGTCAAGGCTGTCTACCTCCGTTAGTACCCCTTCTGTATCTTCTTCGAGGTCAAGGCTGTCTGCCTCCGTTAGTACCCCTTCTGTATCTTCTTCGAGGTCAAGGCTGTCTGCCTCCGTTAGTACCCCTTCTGTATCTTCTTCGAGGTCAAGGCTGTCTGCCCCTGTTAGTACCTCTGGGCCTTGTTGGAGGTCAGGGCTGTCTGCCCCCGTTAGTACCTCTCGTCCTTCATCAAGGCCAAGTCTGTCTGCCTCCGTTCCTGCCTCCTCTCTTTCTCTCACAAGCTTCACTCAGGTGGCGTGGATCCAAATTGGAGATTGTTCAGTTAGCACAGCTGTTCTGGTTACTGCAACCACGGTAGTAGGTGGGCCATATACGAAATCACCTTGAGCTCTTCCTTTCTTCAGTGTTTCGACCACCACCTCATCCCCCACCCTGTATGGGTCGGTGGGTTCCTGTGGAAAAGAGCGAGACTTACAAGCAACTTTGTCCTCAGTTTTGTTAAGCACCTGTATCAATTTGGTGACATAGTCCTCCCTTATTAAATCAAGGTCTCCTCCCTGCACTATCATTGGACCCAAGGGGTGGGGAAAGGCCTCCCCATGAGTATCTCAATGCTGTTATGTCCTACTCCGTGGAAATGTGCTATTAAGATGGAAGCACTGTGTTGGGGGATGCATAACTTCCCCTCTTCGCAGACTAATCCTATCTTAGGATTTTTCTGCAATACTGGATAACACCAGTCTTGCTGTTCCTGTTCAGGGCATACCACTGAAGATCAGTAAGCATTTGCAACATCTCAGGGGTTGGAGGTGCCAGACATGGCATCTCCCAATGGTTACACAAACCTGTGGGGTTGCATTTGGCCACTCATTTCGCCACCCTATCTGCCAGCGCATTGCCCTGTGAGACATGATCCTTACCATCTGCTGGTCCCACACTACCCCATGTGTGTACCTACTCTCAGTATAGATGGTGACAGGTCTATTAGCATGTAGAATACATGCCCTAGTGAGTGCAATGAGCTCAGCTGCCTGCTGTTTTGAGTGTAGATGCCCTTGAGTAGGCCCACAACATCATGAGTGGTGTGCAAAATGGTGTAATGTCACATTGTGAAAGGAGTTGCCAACTCTACCATCATAGCACAGGCTGCAAGAGAACACAGACATGCCGGCATCCCTTGAACAGGGGTGGGCATTACCTTTGAGAAAAAAAAAAATACACAAGGGCGCAACTTGCCTCCGTGTTCTCGTGTCAGTAGGACTTACTCGGGCAACATATTGTTTACATGTTTCTCCTGGTTCTGGTTTAGGGTATTCTGTCTTAGATTTTTGACTACCCATTATCAAAACTTATTTTCTTACAAAAAGAATTCAAAACAGTAATAGCAAAAAACAAAACAGAATGTTAGTCTTGGGACGAAGCTGTACACTTACGACCCAGCCTGTCACTTCCCCTTATATAACTGTGTTAGACAAAACAACTTATCATGCAAAACTTCTACAATTATCTTATTAAGAATCAAATCAAGCTGTAAAACCTTCTGTTCCCTGAACAGATTTTTTACAGGACTCCCTGAGCCCTCTGAAGTGCACTTTCCTTGTTACTGGACTTCCCCGAGTCCTTTCTGTTCCCGGAACAGATTTTTTACGGGGCTCCCTGAGCCCTCTGAAGTGCACGTTCCTTGTTACTGGACTTCCCTGAGTCCTAAGGCAAAACTCCCTGAGTTATGCTTACTGTATCCCTGACACAGTACTTCATCCGAAGTCTATCTAAGGGTCCCTTATGTACTTACTTGAATCGAGATGTGGTCAGTGCTCACGGATTGGCCAAAGGACAAAAATCGGTGTCTCTTCTAACATGACCCGAGGATGACCTTCTCGATCCCGGACGAGCCCCCAAGTTGTAAGGAATATTCTTCACGTTCCCCCTTATTTGTACCTCTGGTACAAGACTTCAGTATTCAGCTTGATTTGATTCTTAATCTGACGCCAGAGAGAGCAACGATGACACAAGACACACTTCTGTGCAGTTCAAAGTCACTCTGCATCTTTATTGATCTCATGAGACATATATAGTCCTAAATGACATGATGTTTAAGTTAACCAGTAACACACGTCTTAGTCAGCTACGCATTTCAGTTATCTTATCTTTTATTAGAGTCCAAGGCTATATATGATATGTCAGCAAAACCACTTAGTAGTAGTTTTCCAAGAACTTTGCCCCCTATGTGTTCCTGTGTGCGTGATCTATTAATGTATAGATAGTGATGGAATATAAGCTTATATAAGAAATAGACTTTGGACTGTAATAGAACCCTTCAGGGGGAAGGGAGAAGGGGGATCTTGAAATAGTGCACTGGCCTGATGTAATCGTAATACACGTTGCTGAAGAAGACAAAATGGAGTTACTTATACCCCATCACCCCCTCATATCTTAGGGATACCAATGACTTCCTCCGTGCACTGAAGGCTGTTCACGAGGGTTTTAGTTTGATTTCCCTGTATTTGGAGAGTTTGTACACCCGGATCACGCATGACGCAGGGTTTGGAGCCGTGATGGAAGTGCTAGGGGGTACAGATAAAAGTAAAGAGTACGGTGACTTCATTAAGGACTCAGAGTTTATTTTATCTAATAACGCATAAAAATTTGGGAATAAATGGTATAGGCAGAAATCCGGAAAGGCAATGGGTACACCTGTGTCTTGTACATTTGCGAATGTCTACTTAGTGTAGGAAGGCACAAGGGACCGTCGTGGATGGAAGGTTTGTGTCACCGAGGTATCTGGCCTTGGTGAAGTAAGAGACGTTTTTTTTTTTGTGTCAGCAGCAGCTATTGCTAATTGACACCGTGAGATTTAGCATGGCTGCCATAACTGATCCGGGACGGAAGTAGTCAAAGTGCTGGGTGGGTGACTACTCCCCATGTTCCAGGCCGGGTTTTGCCAGGCATAAAAACCAGCCGGCACTGCCAGGTGTGGTGGATTTACCGCCCTCTGACAGTGGAGCTCAGGGGTCTGTGTGCTGTGAACTGAGGGCTGTGCTGGGATCTGAGGTCTGAGCCGGGCTGGAGGACTCAGGACCCTCTAAAGGCGAACAGGCCGCCTATGGACTTGATGAGGCTGAACGGCTAACAGGGTGTGAATTAACACCCAGGAGAAAAGGTGACTTTTATTCTTTATGGACTTTCCTTGTGTGTGAACAGACACCAAGACACCTGCGTTTTATGATACACCAATGTGTGAATAAACAGTTTGATTCAAGAACTGTGTACTTTGCCTCTATACTGCATCCGCTAGTCTTAACTACCACAGCGAATCCCCACATTAGTGACATTCGAAGACAGATATGTATTTTCAGTTGATAATCCCTTCTTACCATATATCCGGACATTCCTAAGGTATATCAATGACATCTGTAACGGATCTCCTGGCACCCCGACTGGGTACCTCCGTTGATGGATGCTCCTAGTGCTTCCCGAGGACTCCAAGCACTCCGCTCTACACCAAAACCACCACAGGAAACAGGAATAGCCTTTACAAGAGCTAGTAGTTATAGCCAGGAGAATAAAGCAAATCTTCAGCGTATAGCAATCCCCAGTGTCGATCAGTTACCCAAACACCAGCCCCAACATGATGAAGGGTAAAACAGGAACTCCCTTTATTGATGATCAACTCAGTATATATACAGTTCAAGAAGTCTAACAACATAACGCAATCAACCATGAACAACATGCAAACAGACATCTCCCCCCCCCCCCCTCCATAATGAATGAATAGAGATAGAGGAGAGAAATGTGATGGGATTATCTTCTGAGTGTATCATAGGGTGATCTACTCATCTAGCAGTCGGCTGCTATTATAATCAGCTATCTTAATCCCATCACTAACACAATCAGTGGGAGTCTCAGTGCAGAGTTAACCCTTTTTGTGTTGCTGAATCCACACCCTGCAAATTAATGGGCAATAGGAAATATGAGGCATATAAATTCCACACATAAATCAGGGTTCATAGTTCCTTGTAACCCCAAAAGGTCTGAGGGTGTCTCCATAGTTCTGGGTCCATAGTCCGTAAGAAGGAGGCTGGCCTCAGGCTTTTCCAGCAGCCCCAGTGACGGTTCAGTCTGTTACATTTCTCCCCTCCCAACAGTAGACTAACCAGGTACCTGACCTCCTGTTGGTCGGTTAGTCGAGTAGCCCATCCATAAACAAACACGGGTCCTGTTGAACTCTGGAGCCTGGCTCTGTCCTGTATGTCCGCAGCTGTTGAGTGGGCATCCGCTACTCCTTGCTTCATTGTTGTTCTCTAGCTTGGAGCTGTGGGTACTTGGTGGGCAGTCGTATCTTCTTTTGCAATATATCTGTTTTCAAGTGGAGGTTGCTCCTTCCCGTAGCAGCGTTCACAAATGGACGAGTGCCGACCAGCTGGATTATCTTTATAATTTGGTCGGGGACGGAATTAGTTAGTCCGTCTGGACTGGCGACTTGGCACTACCAGTGGTGGCAGCGGCCATAGCTGTGCGAACGGTTTAATGGCACCCTAAAGCAAATGCTTAAGATGTTGGTCGACTCCCATGGGCATGACAGGGAGCGATACCTCCCACATCTACTGTTTGCCTACCAGGAGGTCCTACAGGCCTCCACGGGGTTCTCCCCCTTCGAGCTCCTGTACGAGCGACATGTGCGGGGGCCCCCTGGCTCTGGTGAAAGAGGCCTGGGAGGGAGATGTAGCCACCCATGGAGTGTTGGTCATCGAGTATGTCATGCGCTTCCGGGACAAGATGCAGGCATTGTCGCAGCTGGTGCATGATAAAGTGAGCCCAGGCCGACCAGAAGCGATGGTACGACCAGAACGCTTGTCAGAGGACCTACCAGGTGGGTTAAAAGGTATGGGTACTGGTCCCCGTACCTCAGGACAAACTTCAGGCGGCCTGGGAAGGCTCGTACCTTGTGCACCAATGCCTCAATGCCGAAACGTACCTAGTCACCCTAGACCATGCTTGGGTAAGGTGGTAGGCCTTCCACGTGAACATGATGAAGGCACATCATGAGAGGGAGGCATGTGCTCTCCCTGTATGCAACCTTCCAGAAGAGGGGGAGGAGGAGACCCTCCTGGACATGCTCGCTCAGGTGAAGGTGGGTGGGTCCATCGAGGCTGTGGAGGTGGTCCAACAGCTTTTAAAGGGCCAACAGTCCCAGCTGTGGGCCACCCTTCACCTCTCCGGAAGTTATTCAGCAACAAGCCAAGAAGGGTGGAGTTGGCCTTCCATCATGTGGACACCGTTGATGACCCCCCAATCCGCCATTCAGCATATTGGGTCTCCTTGGAGGTGCAGCAGCACATGCGCTAGAAGATTGACGAGATGCTTAAGCTCGGGGTCATCCAGGCATCCAACAGCGCTTGGGCCTCACCTGTGGTCCCCGTCACAAAGGACCTGACCACCCGGTTCTGTGTGGACTCAACGATGTCGGGCTCACCGATGCGTACCCAATACCACGCATCGATGACCTGCATGATCAGTTGGCCGGGGCCCAGTACCTGACCATCATAGATCTGAGCCGGGGGTATTGGCAGATTCTGCTAACCTGTTAGGCGCGGGAACGCTCTGCCTTTATTACCCCCTTCGGATTGTACGAGTCCACTGTGATGCCGTTCGGCATGAAGAATGCCCCTGCCACTTTTCAGCAGATGGTCAACATGCTGCTTAAGGGATTTGAAGGGTATGCGGCCGCGTATGTGGATGACATTACCATCTTCAGTCCCACATGGGAGGATTACCTAGAGCACCTGACCCAGGAGCTCGGGTGGATCCACCAGGCAGGCTTGACCATAAAGCCGGAAAAGTTCCAGCTGGGCATGAGCAAGGTCTACTACTAGGGGCACCGGGTAGGCGGGGGGCCATGAAGACAGAGCCCGGGAAAGTGGATGCCATCGCATCCTGGCCCACCCCCAGGACCAAGAAACAAGAATAGTCCTTCCTGGGCACCACCGGGTACTATTGGAGGTTCGTACCCCACTATAGTAGCCTGGCGAAGCCCCTGACAGACCTCACTAAGAAGAAGCTGCCCTCTGCAGTCGATTGGACAAATGACTGCGAGACAGCCTTCCAGTCGCTGAAGGCCGCCCTCTCGAGCTTCCCTGTACTACAAGCAGCCGACTTCACGCGGCCGTTTATAGTACAGACCGACGCCAGTGATTTTGGCCTCGGTGCCGTGCTCAGCCAGGTTGACACTACGGGCTAGGAGCTCCCCGTTTTGTACCTGAGTCGGAAGCTCCTGCCGAGGGAGGTGGCCTACCCCACGATGGAGAAGGAGTGCCTGGCCATTGTCTGGGCACTGCAACGGTTGCAGCCGTACTTGTACGGGCGCCGCTTCACTGTTGAGACAGACCACAACCCACAATGGGAGGTTGCTACGATGGAGCCTCGCTCTCCACAGTATCACTTTGCCATTTGCCACAGGAAGGGCCGTGACCATGGGAACGCCGACTGGTTATCTCGGCAAGGAGAGGGTGCGGATGGGCGCACGGGGGAACACAGGAATGTGCTGCCCCCTAGCGCCCTCTAAACGGGGCGGGTGTGAGGAATATGGAGTATTTATTTAATTTCTGCCATTTGCTCTAGGAATGGAAGAGGAAATCAAACTCCACAGGGGGGCCCTGCTTCAAAGCGAAGCCATATAGCAGAAAACTCCTAGCAGGCCACATTTGGTTACATTTCACACCTCCATTCAGACAGCACGCATCCTGCAGGAAAACTTCCCTGCAGGGGGTCTGTCATTCCTCAGAACAAAAGCAACTATCAGACATCATGGAACCTGCGATTCATTAGTGATGAGTGGGAGGTGCCATATTCGATTTCGCGATATTTCACGAATATTCGATTGAATATTAGTGTTATATTCATCAAAATCGAATATTCCTAATTATTCCAATTATCGCAAATAATATGCGATTTAATTAATCGCGTATTGCGATTTTTCTTTTGATAGTATAAGGCAACGTTCCTATGACTAATTGACTATGGCTAGGCTAATATGTGTATTTTACGAATATTCTTAATATTGCTCTAACTTCATCTTTTAGAATATTCGTAATATTCTAAAAGACGAAGTTAGAGCAATATTACGAATTTACGTAAAATACACATATAGATTGTAATTTAGCTAATATAAGTGCTATAATCCTTTTTTTTTTCTCAATTTTTTTTGCCTCTTCTGAACTTAAGTTTTGTAAAATATGTGCACTATTAAAAAAATTACTATAGCAGTATATTAGCTAAATTACAATCTATATGTGTATTTTACGAATATTCTTAATATTGCTCTAACTTCGTCTTTTAGAATATTACGAATATTCTAAAAGACGAAGTTAGAGCAATATTAAGAATATATGTAAAAAGTTGAAATCGCAATTCGATTATTATAACTTGAATTAATCGAATTGCGATTTCAACGTAATTCTTAAATCCGACAGTACATTCTAGTATATGGAGACGTTCCCATGGTGATGGGGACGCTCCATGAGCACGGAAGTCGGCAGAATCGGCAACGGGCACTGACTGGAGCAGCCAGGAAGCCAGGAATCCAAAGGACAGGTAAGAACAACCTTAGGGAAGTGGGAAAGAAAAAAATATAACAATAAAAAAAAATATTCGATTTCGCGAATATATAGAACTATATTCTAAATATTCGGGAAATCTCGAAGTTACGATATTCGTAAAAATTCGTAATTCGAATATTCGCGCTCAACACTACGATTCATAAGGAATTATGAATCGACCGTCCATCACAGGCATAAACCAGATATCTATTTGCAACCCTGTGGCCAAGATGGACAGGCTCCTGCTCATAGTTGGGTGGTAGGATGCCAGGGAGGGGAGATACAAATATCTCCCCACAGAAACCTAATAACGGTACCATGTGTGGACTCTACCTGTAGCCGGAACCCAGGCAGACCCGTTGGTCCCAGAACCATCTCCATGTGACCTTCTGGCCTGGAGCTATGGGCTCTAATGGGTTTTGTGGGTCGTTTGGCTGCCAGGACCAGGAGGGAGGGGGGACCGACTACATGTGAAAAGACCCATGCAGTCAGAGTCAATGGGGCTGCTGTAGAAGCCTGAAGGCTAGCCTCCTTCCTACAGACTATGGACTCAGAACTATAGGGACCCCCCTCAATCCTCTTGGGCTTACAAGGAACTATTAACCCTGATTTATGTGTGGACTGGAGTTATTGGCCACATCTTTCCTATTGCCCATTAAAGGTGCAGAGTGTGAATCCCGCAACACAAAAAGGGTTAACTCTGCACTGAGACTCCCAATGAATGTCGTGACGAATACCGCACCTCACGAGATACTGTATGGTCAATGGTTACCAAGGCTTGACGTTACGCCGCCCCTGAGGAGCAGGTAAGGTCGGCTTGGTACAGTTTACACAGACTCCTCCTGTCCACGCGGGCACAGAGAGGCAACAAGCTGAGAGAGCCCTGTCACTGCCCCAGTGAAACAGCACGTTCTCAGCACGGGAAAACTGCCACCAGTATCTTGTTTGATATAAGCCCGGTCCGCTAACGGGATTATATAGGGTAAGAAACCAACCCGCGGTAGCGTATTACTAGGCCGAAACACGGACGTGGGGATTCGTGATCGAGATACAAGACAGCACAAGATTAAATTATATATTTAATCGCCTTAAGGGCTCACTAGATATAACACTATACACAAAGAATATATACAGTGGTCTGAGGTTATAAATACAGGTAGTGTGTGACAAGTGGAAGGCAAATAGATTGCCGTATTTGTGTGAGGGGAGGCTCCCTCACACAGTATTTAACCTCACCCCCCGTAGCCAAGGATGCACGGCTCATCGTATTTCCGGCCAGGTTCACTTCTGGTTCGGTCATCTTCGGCAGCAGACAAGCGCAGCGGCAGCACCATTCAGGCTTCACGCTCCGGCTGCGGCTCCAGCTTTGACTTTCTCCCGTCTAACCAAGGTGACATGGTATTGGGGGGGCGATACAGGGCATGGGGAGTCTTTGTTACGCATCAAACATGAGTGCTGTGGTCACGTACTTACCGTCAGGATCTTGCGAACTAACAGCCGATTCATCTCAGCCGCCGCCTCTGCTTCTCCTCAGGGCGCATGTCAGGTCGCGAAGTCTGTCCTGCTCCGTCACCTGTGGGTGCAGCCATGTGAAGGCACCTGCTGCTGCATGCGCCCCCCCTGGTCAGCATGTGGCCGACTGTCTAGGTGTACTTGGAGAGTGGGGGTCCTTGTGCTGGGGCCACAGTCACGGGGGTGCCTGGCTGGGCAGTGTCTATAGAACCTCCCAGTGCATCCAGTCTAAGGGCTCCTGATGCAGAGTGGTCGACAATGTGTCCTAACCTGCGGCTGCTGAGTCCTAAGAGCAGGGGAGAAGCTTGTGCCGTTCACTCAGGCATCTGGTCACACAACACAAGCTGCTCTCATTGATTTTACTCTTCACCCCGCTTTATAGCATTATACTCTATCATTTAGGATAGGTAAAAAGGAAAAAAATAAAAATAAGGAAAAATAATCATATATATAAGTGTACACCCAGTAAAAGTAGTACTGCGAATAGATCTTGAGGGCTACGTATACATCTTCACATTCAGGTCGCTTGGTTACAGGTGGTAACCACGGGGTTTGTTGCAGGTCATATAAGAACATCATCCCAGGGCGTCCGATTGCCACATGGTGCCTCCGGTCACTCATTTTGATAAGGTATTCTTAGGTCAAAAATACTTTGGCAATCGCTCTCAGCCTACTCAAATCACATTAGTTTGTTGTTTTTATAACAGGGCATATCCGTATTTGTTACAGGTAGGTGTCAATTGGTCTTCATGGTGCAGGTGTGGGGTCACGGTCTATTCAAGCACGAGGGTGAGGCACATATCGGTACAGGGTATACTACTCCTGAAAAAAAATCTTTCCAGAGAAAAAAAAAAATAAACTCCTAAAAAAATAAAATAAAAATAAAAAACTAAATTATTTATTTATTTCTTTTTCTCATTTACATGACCGCAAAACCTACCAGGTCTACAGGTACATTCTCACAATTCATTATGATGCTGCCCACGTTAGTGGTAGCCGTAGGTTCCTTTGGTATGTCTGTCACGACCAGAGACCGTTAAGTCCTGTCACGACTACAGGCATGTTTCGAAATCTGCCACGTGTATGGATACGTTACTTAAGACCTTACACAACTGCAGGTGTCTTGTGAAGTCTGTCACGGCTACAGACGCTCGAAGTCTGTCACGGCTACAGACGCTCAAAGTCTGTCACGGCTACAGACGCTCAAAGTCTGTCACGACTACAGATGCTCGAAGTCTGTCACGGCTACAGACGCTCGAAGTCTGTCAGGGCTACAGACGCTCAAAGTCTGTCAGGGCTACAGACGCTCAAAGTCTGTCACGGCTACAGACGCTCGAAGTCTGTCACGGCTACAGACGCTCGAAGTCTGTCACGGCTACAGACGCTCGAAGTCTGTCACGGCTACAGACGCTCGAAGTCTGTCACGGCTACAGACGCTCGAAGTCTGTCACGAGTACAGACGCTCGAAGTCTGTCACGAGTACAGACGCTCGAAGTCTGTCACGACTACAGACGCTCGAAGTCTGTCACGATTACAGAAGCTCGAAGTCTGTCACGGCTACAGACGCTCGAAGTCTGTCACGGCTACAGACGCTCGAAGTCTGTCACGATTACAGAAGCTCGAAGTCTGTCACGACTACAGACGCTCGAAGTCTGTCACGACTACAGACGCTCGAAGTCTGTCACGGCTACAGGTCATGAGGTAAAAGAGGAATCCCATTCGATAGCCTTGGTATTGGTACAATCCCGCTTCACTGGGCAGGACGGTTATCCTAGTACCGGGGTCGTTTATCACTGATCCGGTCTAGCACTCATAGTTAACCACAGATTTCTTTCGGTCAGGATGTCTCAGCAATCCAACATGGAAGGAAGTTCGGCATCTCACAGTACTGAAGACTCCCAATCCGAGAGAGAGGTGGTTCCAGCTATCAGGTCCTGGACTGTGCCGAGGCTCACAGCAGAGCTGTCAAGGAGAAGGATTCCTTTTTTAAGCGGAACTATATAGATTGTTGATTTCAGAACCCCCTGCTTCTGGGGTAGACTCGGTATCGATGAATACGATCCAAACCTCGCTGACACAACTTCACGCAGTAGTCAATATGATGGCTTCCTCCTTGTCGCAGTTTCAGACCAGATTAGAGGCAGTAGAGAATGCGGCCTCTACTTCGAATACTGTCAGTCTCAGTACTGCGGTCGAGCCGCTCACTCAGTCCTCCATCGCTGGGTCTCAAATGAACTCCCCTAACATAGCACCATCTCATTTTATACCGGCCAACGTGCGTCAGGACATATTAGATGGTAAGGACGTCAACCTAGCTTCATTGCTGATAGCCACTCACGAAATACCGGATAACAAAACCATAGCGTGTGGGGAGGTATCAGTGATCTTGAAGTCCAGAGATGTCAGGCTTAAAAGGAAACTCACCGTAGCAGAATTTGTCCTAGCATTCAGCTTGTTTAGAGATGTGGTGAGCTCAGTGAGTCTTAAGAGGAGTGAGGAGCTGGATCTTTATTTGTTCAAAGTAGTAGATTTAGCTAACAAGTATGGCGGCACAGCATTCTATGAATATCATAGGTCGTTTTCAGCCAAAGCAGCAGCCGCGTTAAGACAATTTCAGCATACAGTGGACTGGTCCGCCGTAGATACCGAGTTGTTTTGCCGGCATTTTGCAGGTCTCAAGGCCCCGGCATGTAATAGCTGCGGCTCTTATTCGCATGCAACTGATTGGTGCGCTAGTGCTAAGGCAGAGCGGTCTCAATTTAGTCATAGCCCACCACCTCCGCTTGCCAGGCTTCCACAGGCGTAGACAAGTTAGAGCGCCCAATAAGATACCTAGGCAAATCACAGATATGTAATAACTTCAACACTACAGGTTGTTATTATAACCAATGTAGGCTGCTGCACCTGTGTACCCTTTGTTTCAGGGCTCATTCCAACACCGTGTGCCCACAGAAGGGGCAGCATTCAGCGTGACTAAGCGTGGTAGATGCGGATTTACGCTCAACGTATTTACTAGGTCATCCAGATTAGAGTCGGGTACAGTTTTTAGTCGATGGTCTTCGGTACGGGTTCCAAGCAGGTTTGGTAGCACTACCATAAGATACATACGAGTGCAAGAACCTTTTGTCAGCCAACTGAGACCCTGACTCAATTTCACATCTGTTAGCGGTGGAATTAGAGAAGGGCTACTTGATAGGTCCAATGGAGCAGTTCCCCTATGATTGTTGGAGGGTTAACCCCACAGGGAAATGTTCTAATAAAAAGAGGGTAATCTACGATTTGTCAGCTCCTCATTCACTCTCCATTCCAAGTCTGAATTCACTGGTACCTTCTGAAGAGGTTTCCATGAAATACTTGTCTATTGATGAAGCGATACAGGTCATCCTCTCGTTAGGGAAGGGGACTTGGTTATCGAAAGCTGATATCACAGACGCATTTAAGTTACTGCCCTTAAAACCTCAGTTATGGCAGTGGCATGGCATTAAGTGGCAAGGGCTGTATTATTTTGCGAACAAGTTGACCTTTGGCGCTAAATCGAGTCCCTGGTTGTTTGATCAGTTCGCTCAAAGCTTGCATTGGGTGCTATCAAATGTATTTCGGGTTCATCATGTAATCCACTACCTAGACGACTTCCTGTTAATCGAGACACCCACACAGGTACCACGAGACCTTACGGTGTTGAAAGAAGTTTTTGACGATCTAAACGTCCCGGTAGCCTCTAATAAAGTAGAGGGACCAGGCGATATCATAACCTTTTTAGGCATTTGCTTGGACACAGTTAGTATGCAAGCGAGTCTACCTCAGGACAAGTTAACCAGGATCAGAGAGGTAGTGCACAAATTGGCACGTGTCAGAGTCACCACAAAGGCAGATCTCCAGAGTCTTCTTGGCATGTTAAACTTTGCAATGAGAAAAATCCCACAAGGCAGGTCCTTCATCTCCAGGTTGCTGAAACTTCTGCCTATAGCCCCAGATCAAGATAGCGTGGTCAAATTAGATCAGGATGCCTTAGCAGATCTCATGATGTGGGATACATTTCTGGCACTATGGAATGGCGTCTCATTCTTTGTTCCCTCCGTTTCGAGTCAATCTCCGGTCGTCCACACGGATGCCGCCTCTTCCACAGGTTTCGCAGCCATTTACGGGAATCGCTGGATGGCCAGTCCTTGTCCTCCTGAGGTACTGGCTATTCCAGGTTTTCTACAGTCATCCCCCTGTTTGAAATATATCCTTTAGTGGCAGCAGCTCAGGTATGGGGAAGTCTATGGGGTAATCAGACAGTATTGTTTCTAACAGATAATGTAGCTCTGGTGGACATCCTCATGAAGGGCAGGTCTGGGTCTAGAGAAGTCATGGCATTCCTTAGGAGATTTGTGTGGTTATCTTTACAGCATTGGTTCAATTTTGTTTGCGCACATATTCAGGGACAGATGAAAGTTGCTGCAGACGCCCTATCCAGACCTAACGTTCCATTCTTTTTTCAGGTTTCTCCAGGGGCAGATCCGTCACCAGCCACGATCCCGCATCACAACCTGCTAGTCATGCATTAGCATCACTGCTACTCACAGCCAGATCCTTGGTGGAGCAATCCCTCTCTAAGAATACCCTGAGAGTGTACAAAACAGCTTGGTTGTTGTTTAACAAATTCAGAGATTCGCATCCACCGCTAGGAATGGGGCACATAACCTAACTGATGGCCTTTATCTGGTTTTTCCACTCAAACCTGAAGTTAGCTCACAATACAATCAAATTATATTTAGCAGGGATCCAGCATTTCTGGTATCTCGCTCACCCAGATCAGCCTTCCTTATTTACTGCCCATCCCATCAAAGCAATGTTACGTGGTATACCGAAAACCACGATTCAGAAAACTACGTCCCGTCAGCCTTTCACAGGTCCAATGTTTAGGTCAGTGGCCGACGTGCTGTAGGGTTGGCCTAGAGGTTAGTAGGTTAGTGAAAACAGCGTTATATTTGTGTTTCTACGGGTTCTTTAGGTCCGGGGAATTTACATGTGCAGCCACTTCCACAAAGTTTCTTCGTAAGAGAGATCTAATTCACGACAGGTCAGGGTACTTGCTGAACTTAGAACAATCTAAAGCCGCTCGACCAGGGGAAGTGGTACATATCAGGTATTTTCCCACTAGTAACGAATGGTGTCCAGTTGAAGTCCTGAGCGAATGGGTGCTTCATACACGTACGTTACCACCGGACTCGCAGTTGCTGCCTTACAACAATGCGCCTCTCAGCATTCAGGTATTTCTGAAATACATTAGAACACTGTTAGTCACTATCGGTGTTAACCCAGCCAGCATTACGGGTCACTCGTTCCGCATTGGCGCCGCTTCAGCCGCCTCTAAAAACAATGTCCCGGTTCATGTCATCAAAAGGCTAGGTAGGTGGAAGTCCTCGTGTTATGTCACGTACATTCCAGACCCGTGTCAAGAAATGTCTGACAAACTGTTGTTATGATGCATTGGTATAATAAAGGGTAATTACTCTAACGTCTGAGCTTTTTGGCCACTTTAGGCTACCTTTTACGACAGCAGTCATAGCACAATTCTACTGCTTATTATATAGGGGTTCCGGTAGGGTACTTACTTCTGATAGCCTATCCGAACACAAACAGGATTAAACAGAGCAAAAAAGTCAGTCTAGCGCCCTCTAAACGGGGCGGGTGTGAGGAATATGGAGTATTTGCTCCAGGAATGGAAGAGGAAATCAAACTCCACAGGGGGGTCCTGCTTCAAAGCGAAGCCAGATAGCAGAAAACTCCTAGCAGGCCACATTTGGTTACATTTCACACCTCCATTCAGACAGCACAGATCCTGCAGGAAAACTTCCCTGCAGGGGGTCTAAGTCATTCCTCAGAACAAAAGCAACTATCAGACATCATGGAACCAGTGATTTATAAGGAATTATGAATCGCCCGTCCATCACAGGCAGAAACCAGATACATATTTGTGTCCCTGTGGCCAAGATGGACAGGCTCCTGCTCGTAGTTGGGTGGTAGGATGCCAGAGAGGGGAGATACAGAGATCTCCCCACAGAAACTTAATAACGGTACCATGTGTGGACTCTACCTGTAGTCGTAACCCAGGCGGACCCGTTGGTCCCAGAACCATCTCCCTGTGACCTTCTGGCCTGGAGCTATGGGCTCTAATGGGTTTTGTGGGTCGTTTGGCTGCCAGGACCAGGAGGGAGGGGGGACCGACTACATGTGAAAAGACCCATGCAGTCAGAGTCCAGCATCTTTTTCTGAAGGGGGGTCACGCTGCATCAGGTGTTTGGAAGGGATCGGGAAACGGCAGACATCACTGCCTCCCAGGTGACGACGGCCAAGGATTACAGTAACCATTATTCCTCACCACCCAAAGAACTCATCCATCTGGTAAACTGACATTTTTGCTCTTTTTAATCCTGTTTGTTACATACTACCTGTATTTGCAACCTCAGACCACTGTATATATTCTTTGTGTATAGTGTTATATCTAGTGAGCCCTTAAGGCGATTAAACATATAATTTAATCTTGTGCTGTCTTGTATCTCGATCACGAATCCCCACGTCCGTGTTTCGGCCTAGTAATACGCTACCGCGGGTTGGTTTCTTACCCTATATAATCCTGTTAGCGGACCCGGCTGCTTGTGACCTCTCTGTGCCCATGTGGACAGGAGGAGTCTGTGAACACTGTACCAAGCTGCTCCTCAGGGGCGGCGTAACATCACGCCTTGGTAACCAGTGACCATACCGTATCTCGTGAGCTCGACGTGAGGTGCAGTATTCGTCAGAACATTCATTGGGAGTCTCAGTGCAGAGTTAACCCTGCACCTTTAATGGGCAATAGGAAACATGTGGCCTATAACTACAGTCCACACATAAATCAGGGTTAATAGTTCCTTGTAACCCCAAGAGGATTAAGGGGGTCTCCATAGTTCTGGGTCCATGGTCCGTAGGAAGGAGGCTAGCCCTCAGGCTTCTACAGCAGCCCTATTTACAGTTCAGTCCGTCACACATTCTAACCCCCCTTTGTGGAGAAGTGGACGAGTCCTACTTCCTGCAGGAAGGGTGGGGACCAGTTGTGGTTAGTCTAGCTTACCCCCATGCTTGGGGAAGGTGTGCAGGGCACGTCTCTACTGGACGTGCCCACGCCAGCTAGAGCACCCTCAGCTCAGCTGGCCATGGAGGCCAAAGCTTAAAGCCTCAGGAGCCAGGAGGAAAGTTCCCTGGCATAACTTAAGATTTAGACTACAGAGAAAAGTGCAGCAGACAGAAGAATCTTAGTTATACAGTCAGCCTGTCAGTACAGCAGAGCCAGAGAGAAACAGATGTAGTAGAGTCGAGTTTGCCTGTCAGTTTTCATGCTAAAACCTGCTAGGACCAAGATAAAGGGACCTTTTAGGCCGCACTATACCACTCGGCATTCCTAGACCTGGGACGTGTTATATATATAGAGGGCCCTAGGGGGAGGCCGCCTGTTGCACTTACAATTTGGAGGCCTATGTCATAGGCTTAATACCCTTATAACATGTAAAAGTAGATACGTGGTGTACCTATGTGCTGCTGCAGCCGTTTTTATGTAGGAATGACGATTAGGAATTTGTGTGAAAGATTCAGAGAACACATTAATTCGATTTCCTCTGGGAAGGGATGTCCACCTCCAGAGCCCGCAGACTCCCTGTGGCTGACTGAGGGGGAGAGAAGCACCCGGGCTGCCCCCAGCTCACCTTCCCCTCAGAAACTTCTTCGCTCTCCTCCCCCCGTTTTTTTCCTGCCTGCGATTGGAATGTGGATTCACGGAGCAGAGGGGCGTGGCTTCACAGAGCTGAGGCGTGGCTTATCCATTTGGGGGGCGTGCCCGGTGAGGTCTGGCTTTCTGGGTTGAAGCCAGTGGCCACCCTACAACCTGAGGAAGCGAAGACGCGCGAAACGTCCGTCTCTGCTGATCCCTGTGTGTTTTCTATGTGTGTCTGCCCCCATCCTTTTACATCTTGTTTGATCTGCATTTGGACAACATTAAAGAGAAGATTTAAACTCCAGTTAAGCTGGTGAGTGCCGCCTGTCTTCTTCTGGATCTATTTTTGGCAATGAACCCTATAAAGCTGAGCAGGAGGAGGAGCCAAGATCTTACCGCATAAAGATATCCCAGGACCCTGCCGGCTTACGGACCGGGCGTGGCCTCTGTCCCTCGAAGGAGCAGCAGATGGCGCCTCCCCTGATGTGTAATACATTGCATCTCTTGCAACACATTATCCATGCAAACACTTGTCCAGCGCTCTCCAAACCTGAAGCCTATACAGGTCAGTGTGTCTGTATACCTCCTCCCTGCTCTGTGAGATAGGTGCGGTGCTTCGCTGAAGCCTATACAGGTCAGTGTGTCTGTATACCTCCTCCCTGCTCTGTGAGATAGGTGCGGTGCTTCGCTGAAGCCTATACAGGTCAGTGTGTCTGTATACCGCCTCCCTGCTCTGTGAGATAGGTGCGGTGTTTCGCTGAACCCTATACAGGTCTGTGTGTCTGTATACCTCCTCCCTGCTCTGTGAGATAGGTGCGGTGCTTTGCTGAAGCCTATACAGGTCTGTGTCTGTATACCGCCTCCCTGCTCTGTGAGATAGGTGCGGTGCTTCGCTGAAGCCTATACAGGTCTGTGTCTGTATACCGCCTCCCTGCTCTGTGAGATAGGTGCGGTGCTTCGCTGAAGCCTATACAGGTCTGTGTGTCTGTATACCGCCTCCCTGCTCTGTGAGATAGGTGTGGTGCTTCGCTGCAGCCTATACAGGTCTGTGTGTCTGTATACCGCCTCCCTGCTCTGTGAGATAGGTGCGGTGCTTCGCTGAAGCCTATACAGGTCTGTATACCTCCTCCCTGCTCTGTGAGATAGGTGTGTTGCTTCGCTGAAGCCTATACAGGTCTATGTGTCTGTATACCTCCTCCCTGCTCTGTGAGATAGGTGTGTTGCTTCGCTGAAGCCTATACAGGTCTGTGTGTCTGTATACCGCCTCCCAGCTCTGTGAGATTGGTGTGCTGCTTTGCTGAACCCTATACAGGTCTGTGTGTCTGTATACCTCCTCCCTGCTCTGTGAGATAGGTGCGGTGCTTCGCTGAAGCCTATACAGGTCTGTGTGTCTGTATACCGCCTCCCTGCTCTGTGAGATAGGTGTAGTGCTTCGCTGAAGCCTATACAGGTCTGTGTGTCTGTATACCGCCTCCCTGCTCTGTGAGATAGGTGCGGTGCTTCGCTGAAGCCTATACAGGTCTGCGTGTCTGTATACCGCCTCCCTGCTCTGTGAGATAGGTGCGGTGATTCACTGAAGCCTATACAGGTCTTTGTGTCTGCATACCGCCTCCCTGCTCTGTGAGATAGGTGCAGTGCTTCGCTGAAGCCTATACAGGTCTGTGTGTCTGTATACCTCCTCCCTGCTCTGTGAGATAGGTGCGGTGCTTCGCTGAAGCCTATACAGGTCTGTGTGTCTGTATACCTCCTCCCTGCTCTGTGAGATAGGTGCGGTGCTTCGCTGAAGCCTATATAGGTCTGTGTGTCTGTATACCGCCTCCCTGCTCTGTGAGATAGGTGCGGTGCTTCACTGAAGCCTATACAGGACTGTGTGTCTGTATACCTCCTCCATGCTCTGTGAGATAGGTGCAGTGCGTCGCTGAAGCCTATACAGGTCAGTATGTCTGTATACCTCCTCCCTGCTCTGTGAGATAGGTGTAGTGCTTCGCTGAAGCCTATGCAGATCTGTGTGTCTGTATACTGCCTCCCAGCTCTGTGAGATAGGTGCGGTGCTTCGCTGAAGCCTATACAGGTCTGTGTGTCTGTATACCTCCTCCCTGCTCTGTGAGATAGGTGCGGTGCTTCGCTGAAGCCTATACAGGTCTGTTTGTCTGTATACCGCCTCCCTGCTCTGTGAGATAGGTGTGGTGCTTTGCTGAACCCTATACAGGTCTGTGTGTCTCTATACCTCGTCCCTGCTCTGTAAGATAGGTGCAGTGCTTCACTGAAGCCTATACAGGTCTGTGTGTCTGTAAACCTCCTCCCTGCTCTGTGAGATAGGTGTGGTGCTTTGCTGAAGCCTATACAGGTCTGTGTGTCTGTATACTACCTTCCTGCTCTGTGAGATAGGTGCGGTGCTTCGCTGAAGCCTATACAGGTCTGTGTGTCTGTATACCTCCTCCCTGCTCTGTGAGATAGGTGCGGTGCTTCGCTGAACCCTTTACAGGTCTGTGTGTCTGTGTACCTCCTCCTTGCTCTGTGAGATAGGTGCGGTGCTTTGCTGAAGCCTATACAGGTCTGTGTGTCTGTATACCACCTCCCTGCTCTGTGAGATAGGT
Source organism: Bufo gargarizans (assembly GCF_014858855.1). Classification (NCBI taxonomy): domain Eukaryota; kingdom Metazoa; phylum Chordata; class Amphibia; order Anura; family Bufonidae; genus Bufo; species Bufo gargarizans. The sequence goes on along the minus strand of NC_058081.1, from coordinate 1,427,673 downwards.
GCAGTGCTTCTCTGAACCCTATACAGGTCTGTGTGTCTGTATACCTCCTCCTTGCTCTGTGAGACAGGTGTGGTGCTTTACTGAAGCCTATACAGGTCTGCGTGTCTGTATACGTCCTCCCTGCTTTGTGAGATACGTGCGGTGATTCACTGAAGCCTATACAGGTCTTTGTGTCTGTATACCGCCTCCCTGCTCTGTGAGATAGGTGCGGTGCTTCGCTGAAGCCTATACAGGTCTGTGTGTCTGTATACCTCCTCCCTGCTCTGTGAGATAGGTGCGGTGCTTCGCTGAAGCCTATACAGGTCTGTGTGTCTGTAAACCTCCTCCCTGCTCTGTGAGATAGGTGCGGTGCTTCGCTGAAGCCTATACAGGTCTGTGTGTCTGTATACCTCCTCCTTGATCTGTGAGATAGGTGCGGTACTTCGCTGAAGCCTATACAGGTCTCTGTGTCTGTATACCTCCTCCCTGCTCTGTGAGATAGGTGCGGTGCTTCGCTGAAGCCTATACAGGTCTGTGTGTCTGTATACCTCCTCCCTGCTCTGTGAGATAGGTGCGGTGCTTCGCTGAAGCCTATACAGGTCTGTGTGTCTGTATGCCTCCTCCCTGCTCTGTGAGATAGGTGCGGTGCTTCGCTGAAGCCTATACAGGTCTGTGTGTCTGTATACCTCCTCCCTGCTCTGTGAGATAGGTGCGGTGCTTCGCTGAAGCCTATACAGGTCTGTGTGTCTGTATACCTCCTCCCTGCTCTGTGAGATAGGTGCGGTGCTTCGCTGAAGCCTATACAGGTCAGTGTGTCTGTATACCGCCTCCCTGCTCTGTGAGATAGGTGCGGTGCTTCGCTGAAGCCTATACAGGTCTCTGTGTCTGTATACCGCCTCCCTGCTCTGTGAGATAGGTGCGGTGCTTCGCTGAAGCCTATACAGGTCTGTGTGTCTGTAAACCTCCTCCCTGCTCTGTGAGATAGGTGCGGTGCTTTGCTGAAGCCTATACAGGTCTGTGTGTCTGTATACTACCTTCCTGCTCTGTGAGATAGGTGCGGTGCTTCGCTGAAGCCTATACAGGTCTCTGTGTCTGTATACCTCCTCCCTGCTCTGTGAGATAGGTGCGGTGCTTCGCTGAAGCCTATACAGGTCTGTGTGTCTGTATACCGCCTCCCTGCTCTGTGAGATAGGTGTGGTGCTTCGCTGAAGCCTATACAGGTCTCTGTGTCTGTATACCTCCTCCCTGCTCTGTGAGATAGGTGTGGTGCTTCGCTGAAGCCTATACAGGTCTGTGTGTCTGTATACTGCCTCCCTGCTCTGTGAGATAGGTGCCGTGCTTCGCTGAAGCCTATACAGGTCTGTGTGTCTGTATACCTCCTCCCTGCTCTGTGAGATAGGTGCGGTGCTTCGCTGAAGCCTATACAGGTCTGTGTGTCTGTATACCTCCTCCCTGCTCTGTGAGATAGGTGCGGTGCTTCGCTGAACCCTATACAGGTCTGTGTGTCTGTATACCTCCTTCCTGCTCTGTGAGATAGGTGTGTTGCTTCGCTGAAGCCTATACAGGTCTGTGTGTCTGTATACCTCCTCCCTGCTCTGTGAGATAGGTGTGGTGCTTCGCTGAAGCCTATACAGGTCTGTGTGTCTGTATACCGCCTCCCTGCTCTGTGAGATAGGTGCGGTGCTTCGCTGAAGCCTATACAGGTCTCTGTGTCTGTATACCTCCTCCCTGCTCTGTGAGATAGGTGCGGTGCTTCGCTGAAGCCTATACAGGTCTGTGTGTCTGTTGTGGGGTTTCACTCTGGTAGACAGGATTAGCGGACGCAGTATAGAAGCAACAACAAATTCTTTGGATCAAACAGTTCAGTATTTTATTCACACTTTAGGCAAGTGACAAAACAAGCCGTCATAATCAAACAAAAAGTCACCTTGCGGTATTGGTGGTAATTCACACCATGCAGCAATTCTGCCTCAAAGAGTCCTCGCTGATAGAAGCGCCAACCTGTTTCCACGCGAAACAGGTAGCAAGCCTTCATCCAGACACAAGGCTTCTAGATCCCAACACAGAAACCTCGCTTCTAAGCCCAGCTGCCTATTTAAGGACAGCCAGGTGCTGACTAAACCCGGATCGGCATTTTAAATCCGGTCCAGTATTTGACCTCACCTGGCTGTAAATCAGCCCAGTAGCACATGCTGGGAGGAAAATACCTGTTTTTCCAGACGAAACCTCTCACTGTGTCACATTCCCCCCCCTTTGTTCAACCCTGAGGGGGTGAACACACCTAACACAGTGTACCTGGGACCGGGCATCCACGTTTCCCTGTAACTGGCCTGCCCTGTGTTCCACTAAAAACTTAAAGCTTTTTAGGGAGAGAAAGTAGTCTATACTATTAGTTTACATACAGTCTCCAGTTTACAGGACTCTCCAGGAGTGGCATCGGCTGGGCAGATCAGCTTCTAGGATCTGGGCTCCATGGACACTCTGTACCCTCACATGCTTCTTTATGCATCACAGCAAGGAGATTGGGGTAGTTGACAGCGGGGCTCTGGCTGGAGGTAGCACTTTGTGAAAGGTTGTCACACAGGTTGTCAGGGGCTGGGAGTGGAGAACATCTTGGTGTGTAACCTGGTGTCACTGTGCTGTACAAAGGACCTGCTGGGCATGGTGCCTCCACAGAGGGCAGGGAATCAGATTGACTGAGGAGGGCTTGTACTTTGGAGAAGAATATGTGGCTTCATGTGACAGAGGAATCGCACAGAAGAGTGTGTGGATGAGGATACGTCGTGTCTTCAGGAGCTCTGCCCCTGACATCTCCAAGTGACAGACCCTGCTGGACCCCCTGTCATGGAACCATGAACCAGACGTACAACAAGAGATAAGTGGAAATAAGAAGGCTTTATTGAAAATCAAGCTGTAGCAAAAGTCCAAACGGATGGCTAAACCGAAGCAGGGTCTTGCGTAGACAGAGGTCAGGAACCAGGAGGGTGGTCAGACGAGGCCTGGATCAGGAACCAGCAGGGTAGTCAGACGAAGCCAGGATCAGGAACCAACGGGGTAGTCAGACGAGGCCAGGATCAGGAACCAGAAGCAGCAGCAGTCTTAGAAGCATGTGAACACAGGAGGACCAAGCAAGGAACTGAAGCCACAGACCTTCTATATATAAGAGCTAGGCATCCAGCTCCTCCCAGTGGGAAGGAGAAGCCGCAGGGTGGGAGGCTACAAGAAACCCAGAAACCAAGATGGCCGCCAGCACATGTCAAACGAAGGAGAACAGTAAGAAGGTAAGACCATGACAGTACCTCCCCCTCAAGGGCCCCTCCTCCGCGGAGTAAGGAACGGTTTCTGAGGGAAGCGTGCGTGGAAGGCTCGGAGCAAAGCAGGAGCATGGACATCTGCGGAGGGAACCCAGGAACGCTCCTCTGGACCATAACCACGCCAATGGACCAAAAACTGCAACCGACCGTGGACCAGGCGTGAGTCCAGGATATTGCTCACCTCATATTCCTCACGATTGCCCACTTGGACCGGACGGGGCCGAGGAACCGAGGAAGTGAAACGATTACACACCAATGGCTTCAACAGGGAGACATGAAACACGTTGGAGATCCGCATGCCAGGAGGAAGCGCAAGGGCATAGGCTACCGGGTTTACCCTGCGAAGCACTCGGAAGGGACCAACAAAGCGAGGCGCCAGCTTGGGAGTGGGCACTCGAAGGTTGAGGTTGCGGGTGGACAACCATACACGGTCTCCGACCTGGTAGGAAGGAGCGGGCGCTCGTCTGCGATCAGCCTGGAGTCTCTGGCGCTGCGCAGAGACCTCAAGGGACCTCTGGATCTGTACCCAAGAAGCACGTAGGACGGAAAGGTGATCCTCCACAGCCAGAGTATCCTGGGGAGAGAATACCTCCGGTAACACGGCAGGTTGGAACCCATAATTGGCCATGAAGGGAGACGTCCCAGAGGAAGAGTTCACCGCCGTGTTCCTGGCAAACTCAGCCCAAGGCAGGAGGTCAACCCAATTGTCTTGGTGATCGGAGACATAGCAACGAAGGAATTGCTCCAAGGCCTGATTGGATCGTTCTGCGGCCCCATTGGACTGAGGGTGGTAGGCCGAGGAGAAAGAGAGATGAATCCCCAACTGGGAGCAAAAGGCGCGCCAGAACCTGGACACAAACTGACTCCCCCGATCCGACACAATCTTCTTGGGCAAACCGTGCAACCGGAAGACCTCCCTGGCCAAAATCGTGGCCAACTCTTGTGCAGAGGGTAACTTCTTGAGAGGAACACAGTGGCAGATTTTGGAAAACCGATCCACAATCATGAGAATGACCGTATGGCCTCGGGATGCAGGGAGGTCCACAATGAAATCCATCCCCAGGTGTGACCATGGGCGCTCCCCGGTGGCTATGGGTTGCAAAAGGCCCAACGGAAGGTGCCGAGGGGACTTACTCTGGGCACAAACGGAGCATGCCGCTACATATGCGGCGATGTCGGAACGTAGAGAAGGCCACCAGAACAGACGTGAAACAGCCCAGGACAGCTGATTCTTTCCAGGATGCCCCGCGGCCTTGGAGTTATGGTAGGTTCGCAACAACCGAGTGCGCAACTCCTCAGGCACAAAACACCTGCCGTTGGGTCTCCCAGAGGGAGCACCAGATTGAGCCGCCAAAATCTGCTCACCCAGGGGAGAGGTCAGGCTGGTGCGAATGGCGGCCAGGATCTGATTCGGAGGTATGACCGAAGTCGGAATCGACTCCTCCCCGGACAGCTCGGAGTACTGCCGTGATAAGGCATCCGCTCTGATGTTCTTGGAACCGGGTAGGTAGGAGACCACGTAATTAAAACGTGACAAGAACAGAGCCCATCTGGCCTGACGTGGTGTCAATCTCTTGGCCTCAGAAAGGTAGGTCAGATTCTTGTGGTCCGTCAGGATGAGAACCGGAACCACCGATCCCTCGAGCAAGTGCCTCCATTCTTTAAGGGCCTGCACGATGGCCAATAACTCCCTGTCACCAATCTGATAGTTGCACTCCGCGGAAGACAGTTTCCGGGAGTAAAACCCACAAGGAAGCAGAGGACCCTCTGGTGTTCTACGCTGAGACAGAAGGGCGCCTACTCCCGTCTCAGACGCGTCCACCTCGAGGACAAAGGGCAACCCAGGGTTGGGATGCGACAGAATCGGAGCCGACACAAAGGCGGACTTTAGAGCCTCAAAAGCTCGGATGGCCTCGAGCGGCCAGACCTGGAAATTACTGCCCTTCCTGGTCAGATCCGTGAGAGGCTTGGCTAGCATGGAAAAGTCCCTGATGAACTTCCGATAATAATTGGCGAAGCCCAAAAAGCGCTGCAGGGCACGGAGACCACTGGGCTGGGGCCACTGTAAGACAGCCGAAACCTTCTCAGGATCCATGGAGAACCCCTCAGCGGAAATGATGTAACCTAAGAAGGTTACCTGGGATCGGTGAAATTCGCATTTCTCAAGCTTACCGAACAGCCTGTTCTCTCGTAACCGTTGCAACACTCGTCTGACATCCATAATGTGGGCCTCCATGGATTCAGAATATACCAAGATGTCATCCAAATAGACCACCACACACTGCTGCAACAGGTCACGGAAAACATCGTTGATGAATTCCTGGAAGACTGCGGGCGCATTGCACAACCCAAAGGGCATAACCAAGGATTCATAATGACCGGTCCTGGTGTTAAACGCGGTCTTCCACTCATCGCCCGCCTTGATCCTTACCAGGTTATATGCCGCCCTCAGGTCGAGTTTGGTAAAGACCGTGGCCCCTTTGAGGCGATCGAACAGCTCGGAAATCAAGGGTATCGGGTAAGCGTTCTTGATCGTGATGCGATTGAGACCCCTGTAATCGATGCAAGGCCTCAACTCACCGCCCTTCTTTTTCAAAAAGAAAAATCCAGCCCCTGCCGGGGACGAGGATTTGCGAATGTGTCCGCGTGAAAGCGCCTCCCTCACGTACTCCTCCATGGCCTCATTCTCCGCTACCGACAGTGGATAGACTTTGCCACGAGGAGGAACGGCACCAGATTGTAACTCTATGGCACAATCGTATGGGCGGTGCGGAGGTAGGGCAACCGCGCGCACCTTATCGAATACATCCCGGTACTCTTCGTATTCAGGAGGCAACAGAGAGTCCGAGGAAGTACACAGCAACTTGACAGGCCCATGGATGCAACTAGCCCCACACTGCGGTGACCACGAGAGGATCTCGGCCGATCTCCAATCGAAAGTCGGATTATGCTTCTGGAGCCAGGGGTACCCCAAGACCACCGAGTAGTGTGGAGACGAAATCACCTGGAGACAGACCGACTCTCTGTGAACGGCACCAATGGCTATCCCCACTGGAAGGGTCTCATGAGTCACGTGTGGCGGCAGAAGGGGTCTGCCGTCTATCGCCTCAAGAGCCAGTGGGGAACCTCGAGGCTGCAGAGGAATGGAATTGGCGGCAGCGAACACACTATCAATGAACAAACCACCAGCACCAGAGTCCACCAACGCCTGGGTCGTCACCGAGCCCCCGACCCAGGAGAGGACAACAGTGATCAGTGGTTTGTCAACACGGGAAACCGGGGACGAGGAGACTCCACCCAAGATCTGCCCCCCGACAGGATCTCAGGTGCGAGCGTTTCCCGGACGGTTCGGACATGCCAACCGAAAATGCCCACCGAGACCACAGTACATGCATCGGCCCTCGCGTCTCCGGAGTACCCTCTCCCCCTCGGACAGGCGAGCAAACCCCAGCTGCATGGGTTCACCCCCAGACAAGTCATCCCCAGGAGGCGTGGGAGGAGAGGGAGGCACGGGTGGGACAGCAAACGTAGGCGCCAATCTGTTAGAAGACCTCCGCAGGCTCTCCTTAAAGGAAGGTCTCTCCCTGAGTCTGGTGTCAATCAAAATCAGGAAAGAAATAAGAGACTTGAGCTCCACTGGTAGGTCCTTAGCTGCAACCTCATCCTTCAAGGCATCCGAGAGACCATGAGAGAAAGCAGCGACCAGAGCCTCATTATTCCAGCCCACCTCTGCTGCCAGGGTACGAAACTCAATGGCGTATTCAGCTACGGATCGTGAACCCTGTCTGATGGACATAAGGAGCTTCGCAGCAGAGGCAGCACGAGCCGGCACATCGAATACCTTCCGAAGAGAAGCAACAAAACCGGAAAACTCGGCAACCACCGGATTGTTGTTCTCCCATAAAGGGCTGGCCCAGGCCAAGGCCTTGTCCGAGAGCAGCGAGATCAAGAAGCCCACCTTTGATCTCTCAGTAGGAAAGGCATGTGGCAGCAACTCGAAATAAATGCCCACCTGGTTAAGGAAACCTCGGCACTGAGTTGGCTCTCCCCCAAAGCGCTGTGGAAGGGGGGCAGAACCGGTCATACCCCGAGACACGCAGGCGCAGCAACAGGTGTCGGGGTAGACTCTGGCGCAACAACCGGAGCGGCAGTAGGAGCGGGCCCAGGAGCGACAACCGACCCGTCGGCAACGGAAGCGAAATGAGCCGTGCGTTCAAGCAGGGTTTGCAACGCCACAGCGAACCGACCCAACAGGTGATCCTGCTGATCAAGTCTGGCAACCAGCGTAGGTAGCGAGGATGGCCCTGTACCGTCAAAATTCATGGCTTGGTCCTAATGTCATGGAACCATGAACCAGACGTACAACAAGAGATAAGTGGAAATAAGAAGGCTTTATTGAAAATCAAGCTGTAGCAAAAGTCCAAACGGATGGCTAAACCGAAGCAGGGTCTTGCGTAGACAGAGGTCAGGAACCAGGAGGGTGGTCAGACGAGGCCTGGATCAGGAACCAGCAGGGTAGTCAGATGAAGCCAGGATCAGGAACCAACGGGGTAGTCAGACGAGGCCAGGATCAGGAACCAGAAGCAGCAGCAGTCTTAGAAGCATGTGAACACAGGAGGACCAAGCAAGGAACTGAAGCCACAGACCTTCTATATATAAGAGCTAGGCATCCAGCTCCTCCCAGTGGGAAGGAGAAGCCGCAGGGTGGGAGGCTACAAGAAACCCAGAAACCAAGATGGCCGCCAGCACATGTCAAACGAAGGAGAACAGTAAGAAGGTAAGACCATGACACCCCCCTGGCACCCTGCACACATTATAAATGCACAGTATAGCTTTCCCTGATATGTATTGGATGCCAGGGCCATGCCCACATGTGGTGAGTGGCGGTGCATTATACACAGTAGTACGGTGCCCGGTACTCACACAAAGACGTGGTAGATGAATGCCCAGCCCCGGGGTCTCTCCAGCACGTTGCACAGGTAGTTATGCAGCCTCCGGTACTTCACGTTCCTCCGGCAGCTCTGGCTTCCCCAATAAGCTCATGCAAGCTCCCTGCTTCCCCCGGCGGCTCTCCTGCAAGCCCCCTCCCGGTCCCACACCGCTGCCCCTGCCAGTGTCACTGGTGCCCAGGAGAAGCAGCCCGTCCCCTCTACTGGAGTTCAACAGGCTTCATGTGACAGAGCAGAGGAATCGCACAGAAGAGTGTGTGGATGAGGATACGTCGTGTCTCCAGGAGCTCTGCCCCTGACATCTCCAAGTGACAGACACTGCTGACCCCGCTGGCACCCTGCACACAGAGCCTTCCTGTATGTATGGCTGGTGCCAACTTGTGATCAGATCTGACAGTCTGAAGCCAGGAAGCGCTGCCACCCTGTCCCCAGGTCTGCTCTGTGCATGCACCCAGAGCCCTCTGTGCCCACGCCGGTGATGCCATGTCCCGCAACCATAGTGGAGGTGATGTGGGAGGCTCTGGGCTCTGGATAAAAAGCAGCTCTGGAGGTAAAGGCAGGGGCAGGGACCGTTACTACGGCATGAAAGATGTGGAGTTGGGTCGGGGCAACAGGGTGCTGTTGAACTCCAGTAGAGGGGATGGGCTGCTTCTCCTGGGCACCAGTGACACTGGCAGGGGCAGCGGTGTGGGACAGGGAGGGGGCTTGCAGGAGAGCCGCCGGGGGAAGCAGGGAGATTGCATGAGCTTATTGGGGAAGCCAGAGCTGCCGGAAGAACGTGAAGTACCGGAGGCTGCATAACTACCTGTGCAACGTGCTGGAGAGACCCCGGGGCTGGGCATTCATCTACCACCTCTTTGTGAGTACCGGACACCGTGCTGCTGTGTATAATGCATCGCCACATGTGGGCATGGCCCTGGCATCCAATACATATCAGGGAAAGCTATACTGTGCATTTATAATGTGTGTAGGGTGCCAGGGGGGTCCAGCAGGGTCTGTCACTTGGAGATGTCAGCGGCAGAGCTCCTGGAGACACGACGTATCCTCATCCACACACTCTTCTGTGCGATTCCTCTGCTCTGTCACATGAAGCCACATATTCTTCTCCAAAGTACAAGCCCTCCTCAGTCAATCTGATTCCCTGCCCTCTGTGGAGGCACCATGCCCAGCAGATCCTTTGTAAAGCACAGTGACACCAGGTTACACACCAAGATGCTCTCCACTCCCAGCCCCTGACAACCTGTGTGACAACCTTTCACAAAGTGCTACCTCCAGCCGGAGCCCTGCTGTCAACTGCCCCAATCTCCTTGCTGTGATGCATAAAGAAGCATGTGAGGGTACAGAATGTCCATGGTGCCCAGATCCTAGAAGCGGATCTGCCCAGCCGATGCCACTCCTGGAGATTCCCTTGCTGCTCTCTGTACAGGAGGGGACAGTGATCACACAGCTCTCTGCATCCAGCAGGCTGCTCAGCCTCCACACAGGCAGCTCCCAGCAGTCTACTGTGCCTTCCTACATAGAAGCCTGGAGGTCACTTCCAGGCAGCTGAAAGTCCATGCATGGTGGTCAGAGTGGCTGTGAGAAGCTTGGAGCCCACCACCTCCAGGCAGCTGCACTTCAACAACTTTTCCAGGAGAACCCAGCAACTCTGTGACAGCAGGAAGGGGGTTGTCAGTCACTCACTTGTCCCTGTGCAGCCTGCAGCTCCAGTCCTTCTCCTGGTGCTGCTGCTGACATACATTCAAGGGGGACAGAAGGGGAAGGGGGTGAGGAAGAGGGGGACAGAGGGGGAAGGGGGTGAGGAAGAGGGGGACAGAGGGGGAAGGCCAGGTACTTACAGGAGGACTATATCTGAGTATAAATTAAAGGGCTTGTTCGGGTTCAGAGCTGAACCCGGACATACCTACATTTTCACCCCGGCAGCCCCCCTGACTTGAGCATCGGAGCAGTTCATGCTCCGATGCTCTACTTTGCCCTGCGCTAAATCGCGCAGGGCAAAGGCATTTTTTGAAGATCTGGTGACGTGCCGGGGCTCTCCATGGGGCTGCCAGGAACCCCGGTGACATCACCGTCACTGATGGCTGGGATTTAGCGCTGCCCTAGCCAGTAAAACGGTAATATGAACTATGGGGTTCTACAAAAGAGCTATTGTGGGGCAAAGTTCATATTCGTGTTTACACACGTGTTTTAAAATGAATGCTTTCCCCTTTTATAAACAAGTAAATACTGACGCAACGCTGTGGGGCTGGTGTGCAACTTTTTCCAGGGCTGGTTTTTATCCCCAGTCCGGCCCTGAGAGAAACCCACGGGTGACCCAGGCATTTCTGTCCTTGACCTGGCTCATCCACTTGAGAGGGGAGTGGTCGGTCACCAGGTGGAACTTTCTCCCCAATAAATAATAGCGGGAAACTGTAGTGCCCACTTGATGGCCAGGCACTCTCTCTCCTCTATACTATACTGGGTCTCGGCTGGGTGTGAGCTTACGGCTGAGGAAGACAATGGGATGCTCCTCCCCGTTGACTTCCTGAGACAGTGCAGCACCGAGGCCTACTTCGGAGGCATCGGTCTGTACTATAAACTCCCTTTTGAAGTCGGGTGTCACCAAAACCGGGGACCCACACAGGGCCGACTTCAAAGTGGAGAAAGCCTCTTCCGCCCGATCATCCCAGTGAACCATCACTGACTTGTGTCCCTTCAAGATACCTGTAAAGGGCGCGGCCACCGTAGCAAAGTGGGGGACAAACCTCATGTAGTACCCCACCATTCCCTGGGATGACTTTACTTGCCTAGTAGTGACAGGTCAGGGCCAATTCCGTATCGCCTCTATTTTGTTCACTTGGGGTTTGATGACTCCGCGCCCAATTACATACCCCAGGTACTTAGTCTCTTCTAACCCTATCGCACATTTTTTTGGGTTAGCGGTTAGTCCTGCCTGCTGAAGGGAGTCCACTACAGCCTGCACTTTGGGTAGGTGACTTTCCCAGTTGGTACTGTGGATGACAATATCGTCCAGGTAAGCCGAAGTGTACCGTCAATGTGGACGAAACACAATGTCCATTAGTCGCTGAAAAGTGGCGGGGGCACCATGCAGACCAAAGGGTAAGACCTTATATTGATACAGCCCCTCAGGCATGATGAAGGCAGTTTTCTCCTTGGCAGCCTACATTAAGGGCACCTGCCAATACCCTTTGGTGAGGTCCAAAATAGAAAAATACCGGACTTGTCCTAACCTCTTGATGAGCTCATCCAGCCGGGGCATGTGATACGCATCGAATTTGGAAACCTCGTTAAGTTTTCGAAAGTAGTTACAAAACCGCAACGTCCCGTCTGGCTTGGGTATCAATACTATCGGACTGGCCCACTCACTATTTGACTCCTCAATGATGTCTAGCTGCAACATTAGCTGCACCTCCTCCGATATGGCTTGTCGCCGAGCCTCGGGTACCCGGTATGGTTTTAATCGGACTTTTGCCTGAGTCTCAGTGACAATGTCATGCTGGATTGCGGAAGTGCGTCCAGGGAGGTCCGAGAACACATCCGTCTTCTGACTAACGAACTCCCTGGCCTCCTGAGTCTGTTTAGAGGAGAGGCTGTCAGCAACTTTTACTATGGCAGCCACCTCTCTTACATCAGACAGAGGGGCCGGAACCTCTTCTAGAAAACCCGGCCGCGGGCTGTCTTCTGTACAGGTTTCCCTATCTTTCCATGGTTTGAGTAAATTCACATGGTAAACCTGCTCCAGCTTTCGCCGCCCTGGCTGGTGTACCTGGTAGTTTACATCTCCAATTTTCTTGAGTACCTCGTAGGGCCCCTGCCACCTAGCCAGAAACGTACTGTCCACGGTCGGCACCAGAACCAAAACCTGATTACCAGGGTTAAAGATCCGGACCCGAGCCTGCCGATTATAGACCCGACTCTGGGCTCATTGAGCGGCCTCCATATGCTCCCTAACCAGAGACAATACTGTTTACATCTGTCCTTGCATCTGGGTAACGTACTCAATGACACTTTTATGTGGAGTGGGTTGTTGTTCCTACGCCTCTTTGGCCACGTCCATGAGACCACGAGGGTGTCTGCCATGTAGTAGTGGGCCGGGTCATTGGTACATTTTGGTAGTCGGCTGCTTGAGACTTCATGTACTGTACATTCAATAGCAGCAGATTCCACTGGCAATTTCCTGGTACCAGTAAGGAGGTATGGAGGCAGGCTGGATGGCTGCAGTTCAGCACTTGTGAATGTAGAAGTCCACTGTCAGGTCTAGATTTAACTGGTAACTGCTCTGATAGTATTCTGGGTGATGGTTGTCTTAGTCATAGTCCCTTTCCTCACAGCAGTGTCTTTTAATGTAGGTGTTAGCTGGTCACTCTAGTCTGACTTCTGAAAGATTTACTTGAGGAGGTATTTAATGGTTCCCTCTGGAGAATCCTTCATAGGAGCAGGAGCTCTGACTTGTGCTTCCTCTCCTATCTGTGTCTGTACAGGAACCTCCTCCCTCTGGCAGGAAACAGGCCAGATGACTCCTCCCAACGGGGGAAGGACAGTGTGGTTAGCCCTGTTCCTGCCAACCATAACCTTACTGAAAGTCCGGGCTAAAACAAAAGAAATACAATATAATACAATACTCCGGGTATGGGGTACTGCAGCTGTCCCAAAAGCTCATTCAGCAGTGGCAAAACAATGCATATAAGCTGGGTTCTTCTTCGAAGAGTCACCATGCCTGAAGGAACCCTTGGAATAGGAAAGCAGATTCACTATTAAAAAAATCTTATACCTGTGGTCGTAACTACAAGAGGAGCAGGTATGTCAGCTATGGTGGGGACCAATAATTATGGAGCCCATCTGCACTCAGACTATGTACGGTTAGTGATGTGTAAGGGCAATGGAAATGCTCATTACTTTATGCCTTGTATCTGTGCTGTGACATCACTCTTTTATTTTATCTCCAAGCGTTTTGTGATATCACTGAGAGCCTTCGTATCCTACTATGACATCACTCTGCATATTATTCCATTATTGTGATATCACTGTGGGCAGTATCCCTATGCGTTAGGGAAACCAACATATTTATAAGTGTTCAGGTTCTGAACTTGCTAACAGAACTGGTCTTGGTGTAGTATGGCCCAATTCCATGCTTGGCACTATGAATCTTCTCAGAGAAGAGATCCTACAGAACTTAGCTTCATTGACACGTGCATACGGGTTCCTCTGTGAACCTCCTAGGAACATTGTAAAATTTTCCTCTAAATGTTGGCACTTACGAATGCTTCTAGAAGACCTAGTTGGCCTGCTGATTTCCATCCAAGAACTATTTCTGTAATCTGTCTCTTCATCCAGGTTTGTTTGGGCCTCAAATAGAGAAATCCTTAGAATCTCTGAACAACGGCAAAGGAGTCAAGTTTACACACAAAGATCTCCCTTTTAGATCCTTTTGAGAGCAAAAAGATCTTCAAGTTGAGATCCAGCCAGAAATCCTAAAATCGTTTGACACTAGGCATATGGGTGACAGGCTGGGGAAAAAGAGAGAAAAACATTTCTTCTGTATGGTCCAAGAATAAAATAAGAAAAATGTATGCACTTGAGTTCAGAAAATTCCTTCCAGATGCCTTTGGCCCCCGATACAAATACAATTCCAGTTCTTCATTTGCAGCAAGCCGCTGTGGGAGCCAGTACAGAGGATGAGAGTGGTAGTGGCCCTGGTGAGGTGTTGTAGTGTCACAATGTCCATGGGTCATCATGTACCAAGCAGAGATAGTAGAACAAAGAACATCTTTCTTTACTGAGTGCAAAAAACAAACAGCAGCAAATCCAGCAGCAGTTTGTACAAAGTGCAGTCCCTCCTCCCAGGGGGTAAAGTGGCTGGTAATGTGGCAGAAGATGACACGGAGAAGTTTGCTAGCTAACTATGTTTCTCTCCTGATTCCCTTCCCTACAGCTTTACTCTAGCACCCGTGGCTGTAGGTGTCCACTGTATTATGCAGGCTTCTAGCAATTGCCTCACCTGAACTGCAGTGATGGTGTCTTGACGTGTTTCCCACCACCTTGCAGCAGAGTCTTCATAGCTTGATTTCTTGATCACTCTGCTGACACAAATACGCTGCAGTTTACAAATCTTCTGTGGCCTTGGACCCTGTGGTCTCTCTGGGGCAATAATGTCGTCCTAGGTAAGCCACCTATGAATTTCACCTAGGCTGGAGACGAGGAAGATGGATCTCATACTCCCTCGCACCTCTACTGACTCTAACTGGCTAAGCTCCTATGTTGGCAGGAAGTCAGACCAGCCCACTCCTACCAAGAGGGTTGACAAACACCACCAATCGTACCCCATCTGCTGGTGAACACAGAGTATCGCATACAGTGACATAACATGAATATTACAAAGCATTACATTACAAACCAATTGTAGTACTCCCAGGTCTGGGGTATTACACATCTCCTTCAAGTATCTTTTGAAAAGGAGGTAATAGAAGAAGTACCATGGCAGAGCCCGCATGCGAGCCTGTATAGGGGATGGGGGTGGTAGTGGCGCTAAGATAATGTAGTAGTGTCATGGTCTGCTACCTCAGGCTGTCGCTTCCTGGGGTCCATTGCAGTGTGAGCTGTAGCATTGAAGAATGAGGCCAGAGTTGAACATAAAGTTTTTTTTACTAAGTGCAATGTAGAACTTGAAAATACATTCAGTAGCAGCAGGCTTTGGTGCAATTCTCTTCTGGCACGAGCTGAGGAGGAGTGGTGGCAGGTTGGATGGCTGCAGTTCTGCACTTATATGTTGCTGGCCTAGTGGTTGTTTGGGGATGAGGGTTTTCCCTCACCTCACAGCAGAGTATGTAGAAGCTGATGTTACAGTTCACTCTGCTGTCTTGGATTGCAAGACTTTACTTGAGACTTTCCTTTCGCTCCGGAGAGTTGGTGCTCTAGGAGCTGCTTTCCGACTCTCGGGCAGGACCTGGTATCTGGATCCTGACTCTCAGAAGTGGTCCCTCATAGTTGGAGCTCTATGGGCTGCTTCCTCACACCCCTCCACTATCAGGACAGGGCCTCTCACGTCCCCTCTGTGCCTAACTCTGAACTGAGTTAACTCTAGACTTTTCCCTACTAGCCGGATGGGCAGACTCTACCAGCAATCCACTGCCAACCAATGCCTCCCCCCGCTAGATAAGATGACATAATGAAGGTGATATACATAACATTATATAGAGCTGCATACAAATCATATCAGATGCAGCAATTACAGAACACAATAGTAATGGCCCCAGGTCTGGGGTATTACACCATCTTCGGGGAAGACTTTGATTATTCAGGAGAAGGACAACATCCTGACCCAGTATATCTCACAGATATCTACCTGGACATCCCCATGTTATGCAGCCACAGGACATTTCTCTTAATCACAGTATATACAATCTAGGACATTCTTCTGCTGTAATTCGCTTGCCTGCCCTTCAGCATTTCATCTACTTCCATAGTTTTACCAGGATCACAGTAATTCTGACAGGGTCCCTAAGGATGCGAGAGGTCGCTGACATCCCATACTTAGATGGGTGGTGGATAAAGGCGTCCTCCAAACAGCTTCTGATGAATCTGCACACAACCATGTAGCTGGTACATGATAATGGATCCCTGATCCTTTACAAGGAGTCACAGCTAGTCCCAAGTCAGGAGCTGAAATACCTGGTGTAACGGATCACCTGGCACCCCGCCTGAGTACCTCCGTTGCTGGATGCTCCTAGCGTTTTCCTGAGGTTTCCAAGCACTCTGGCAGACACCACCATCACCGAACCGAAGAAGCAGATGAATCCTCTTCAAACATATGAATGCTGTAGACAGTGGAATAGGAAAACCATATGAATAGGTTTATGCTCCTAGCAGTCAAACTGGGACAGCATACCATAAATCCTCCCCCAATGATGAGACGACACTTCACCATGAGGGTAAAACAGGAACTGACTTTATTTAGACATAGCACACCTACTTTAAACCCCCCCCCCCCAACAGCCTAATTTGCATACAATAAGGCACATGGAGGTCTATGGTACAAGGAAGGGTGGGGCCCGACAATAGCAAGGGCTGATGGGAGATGGAGGAGGGACAGGAAAAGGGGGAGGAGAAGAGGCACAGAACAGCAATGCCTTTAACATCACAGCAAGAGCAAGATACACACAGCCCACAATACATCACAATACAATCCAACCGAACCCATAACAACATACACAATATTCAAGACAGTCCAAATGCAATCTGCTACACAGTCTCAAAGGCCATTGTTCCCAAAAGTCACATGTTCACGGATGGTCCTTAAAGGGCCAGTAGCAGCAATACAAAATACCATATGCCCAAATTGCATTCAAACGTACAAATTTACCAGGGGCCATAGTCAGCAGGTAGGAGGCTGGTAGCCAGTCCTCTCCAATGCCCAGTGGCGAGGCGGGTTCCACCACATTTCTCCCCTTTCCCATTGAGACTATCCAGACTCCAGACCTCCCGTCGGTCTGGGGCTCTGATAGTCAGCCGGCCTTTCTCCAAGGGTGTAGTTGTCCCTATGGCCCCCTGCCACTTGTGCCCAGTTGTAGATCCATGGCTTGGGGGGAAGGTAACCAGGGTGCCCTCTCCCCTGGTGGAACAAAGCTGTTGCTGGGGGGAAGGGGTAACAGGCTCCTCTCTCTGCGACACCCTCCCTTGTTGCAGGGGAAAACAGACTGCCTCTCCTTCCAATACATTGTCCTGTTGTTGTGGACCAGGACAGACTGTCCATATCTCCAGTGGTGCAGGTACAGAGACCACGGTCCCATCTGCACTGTTGTGGGACTTACTTTCTCCCCTTGGTGTGCTAGGCTGCCGCTGGGGAGAGGGGGTAACAAACTCCTCTCCCATACACACTTTCAGCCGCTGGGGAGAGGGGGTAACCGGCTCCTCTCCCTGAACCATAGACTGCCAGTGGGGAGAGGAGGTAACAGGCTCCTCTCCCTGCGACACCCTCTCTTGTTGTAGGGGAAAAGCGACTGTCTCCCCTTCCAAAACTTTGTCTTGCTGTTGGGAACCAGGACAGACTGTCCCTATCCCCAGTGGTGTAGGTGCAGAGACTACGGTCCCATCTGCACTGTTGTGGGGCTTACTGTCTCCCCTTGGTGGGCTAGGCTGCCGCTGGGGAGGGGAAATGAGACTCTCCCCTCCCGGTGGAATATTCTGCCACTGGGGATCTGGGCCAACTGCCCAGCATCCCTGTAGGGCCGGTAGAGAGACCGCAGTCCCATCTCCACCTGCCATCTGTGGGTCTTCCCAGGACCAGTCGATAAAGTCCCTTATTTCTGGAGCTTGTTGGGGGGTAGGAGGTACCGAATGCAAGTCTCCTGATGACGGGCTTAGCTGTTGGGGAGGGGGAACGAAACTCACCGCTCCTAATGGTGTACAGTCCATAAGCCCCATAAGGTTAGAGACAGGCGGTTTCACTTGATTATATAAGTCCGCATAATACCTTTCGATCTCCCACTGCTCTGGTGGTACTTGCAGGGTATAGGGTGACTGGCTGGAGCTGAACAGGTGCTGGTAATCCTGCTCCAGTTCCCATTCCTGGGCAGCTAGTTCAGGTCTGGCCTTAGGTCCTCGGCCATAGGGAGATCCAGCACGGCCTCTCTGTAGTCAAATATGTCCCAAAGCCGTGACTCTGCTGCACTCCCAAATTCCGGTTCTGCAAAGGTCCCCCATAATAAGCCAGGGCCATTATAATCCTTGCCCTCGGGTTTGTCAAATTTGGCCATTCCGGGAACCCGCTGAACTGCGTACCAACGTAGCGCTTGGTGTGCATCATCGAGACCCAGTTCCCTCCATGCCAGTGAATTAAGTTGCATCACCAATTCCTCCTGGGCCTGTTCTCCCAGCATAGGTATCCGTAGGGCCACTCTGGCTTGTAATCGCTGCTCCTTGCTGGGAAGACGCTCACTGCGCCAACGCTGGACACCTTCTAGGGTTTCTTCCCACATCTCTTGTCGGGCGCTCTCTCTGCAGTCCAACCTGGTTGCCTCTCCTATTGGCTTGACCAATGGTGCCAAGAGGTTCTGTAACCTCCGGTTAAATTCATTTCCTACCTCGAGCGTTGTCCAGGGACTCGCTGGTTCCATGCCGCTCCATAATAATTCCTGTGTCTCCAGGGTGTTGTTCCTCTCACACCAGGACGCCATCCCACTGCTTGCCACCAATGTAACGGATCACCTGGCACCCCGACTGAGTACCTCCGTTGACGGATGCTCCTAGCGTTTTCCTGAGGTCTCCAAGCCCTCTGGCAGACACCACAATCACCGAACCGAAGAAGCAGATGAATCCTCTTCAAACATATGAATGCTGTAGACAGTGGAATAGGGAACCATATGAATAGGTTTATGCTCCTAGCAGTCAAACTGGAACAGCATACCATAAATCCTCCCCCAAGAATGAGATGACACTTCACCTTGAGGGTTAAAACAGGAACTGATTTTATTTAGACATAGCACACCTACTTTAACCCCCCCCCAACAGCCTAATTTGCATACAATAAGGCACATGGAGGTCTATGGTACAAGGAAGGGTGGGGCCCGACAATAGCAAGGGCTGATGGGAGATGGAGGAGGGACAGGAAAAGGGGGAGGAGAAGAGGCACAGAACAGCAATGCCTTTAACATCACAACAAGAGCAAGATACACACAGCCCACAATACATCACAATACAATCCAACCGAACCCATAACAACATACACAATATTCAAGACAGTCCAAATGCAATCTGCTACACAGTCTCAAAGGACATTGTTCCCAAAAGTCACATGTCCACGGATGGTCCTTAAAGGGCCAGTAGCAGCAATACAAAATACCATATGCCCAAATTGCATTCAAACGTACAAATTTACCAGGGGCCATAGTCAGCAGGTAGGAGGCTGGTAGCCAGTCCTCTCCAATGCCCAGTGGCGAGGTGGGTTCCGCCACACCTGGTTTCATCAAAAACTCATCAGCTAATGATAAAATCATCAAAGAGGGGAATACAGACGTGGACAAAATTGTTGGTACCCTTTGGTCAATGAAAGAAAAAGTCACAATGGTCACAGAAATAACTTTAATCTGACAAAAGTAATAATAAATTAAAATTCTATAAATGTTAACCAATGAAAGTCAGACATTGTTTTTCAACCATGCTTCAACAGAATTATGTAAAAAAATAAACTCATGAAACAGGCATGGACAAAAATGATGGTACCCCTAGAAAACACAGAACATAATGTGACCAAAGGGACATGTTAATTCAAGGTGTGTCCACTAATTAGCATCACAGGTGTCTACAACCTTGTAATCAGCCATTGGGCCTATATATATGGCTCCAGGTAATCACTGTGTTGTTTGGTGATATGGTGTGTACCACACTCGACATGGACCAGAGGAAGCAAAGGAAAGAGCTGTCTCAAGAGATCAGAAAGAAAATTATAGACAAGCATGTTAAAGGTAAAGGCTATAAGACCATCTCCAAGCAACTAGATGTTCCTGTGAGTACAGTTGCACATATTATTCATAAGTTTAAGATCCATGGGACTGTAGCCAACCTCCCTGGACGTGGCCGCAGGAGGAAAATTGATGACAAATCTAAGAGACGGATAATCCGAATGGTAACAAAAGAGCCTAGAAAGACTTCTAAAGAGATTCAAGGTGAACTTCATGCTCAAGGAACATCAGTGTCAGATCGCACCATCCGTCGTTGTTTGAGCCAAAGTGGACTACATGGGAGACGACCAAGGAGGACACCATTGTTGAAAACGAATCATAAAAAAGCAAGACTGGAATATGCCAAACTACATGTTGACAAGCCACAAAGCTTCTGGGAGAATGTCCTGTGGACAGATGAGACAAAAATCGAAGTTTTTGCCAAGGCACATCAGCTGTATGTTCACAGACGAAAAAATGAAGCATATCAAGAAAAGAACACTGTCCCTACTGTGAAACATGGAGGAGGCTCTGTTATGTTCTGGGGCTGCTTTGCTGCGTCTGGCACAGGGTGTCTTGAATCTGTGCAGGGTACAATGAAATCTCAAGACTATCAAGGAATTCTAGAGAGAAATGTACTAGCCAGTGTCAGAAAGCTTGGTCTCAGTCGCAGGTCATGGGTCTTGCAACAGGACAATGACCCAAAACACACCGCTAAAAACACCCAAGAATGGCTAAGAGGAAAAAATTGGACTATTCTAAAGTGGCCTTCTATGAGCCCTGACCTCAATCCTATTGAGCATCTTTGGAAGGAGCTGAAACATGCAGTCTGGAAAAGGCACCCTTCAAACCGGACACAACTGGAGCAGTTTGCTCATGAGGAGTGGGCCAAAATACCTGCTGAGAGGTGCAGATGTCTCATTGACAGTTACAGGAAGCGTTTGATTGCAGTGATTGCCTCAAAAGGTTGCGCAACAAAATATTAAGTTAGGGGTACCATCATTTTTGTCCATGCCTGTTTCATGAGTTTATTTTTTTACATAATTCTGTTGAAGCATGGTTGAAAAACAATGTCTGACTTTCATTGGTTAACATTTATAGAATTTTAATTTATTATTACTTTTGTCAGATTAAAGTTATTTCTGTGACCATTGTGACTTTTTCTTTCATTGACCAAAGGGTACCAACAATTTTGTCCACGTCTGTATATACTCCTTGGAACAGATGTCTCAGAAGATGGGGCTTTTTGGATATATCCTTCAACTCGCCAAGGGCTGAAATGGCGGCTAAAACCCCAGTGTCTGGTACATGGCAAATTTCTGATTCCCATCCTCAGAAAAGTCCTCACAATGGATTCCTCTGCCTGAGACTTGGGTGTATGTGTAGGCAGAGTGTGGATCTACAAAATGTGGCAAAAGACAAGTTCATTTCCAACCCAACCTTACCCTCACAACCACCAAATGCTTCTTCAGTCAAGCTAATTTACCGAAAAACAGGAAGCGAGGAGCTTCATCCAGAGGAGTGGAGCCTCAAGTCTACAATCTTCTCTGAGAGTCTTCTTCTTCATCCACACACTGCATCTCATGTTGTGAAAGCTGCATGGACAACCTGTTAAACCTTGGATTTCGGCCTCATGCACGCGGCCGTAGTGTGGCTATTCCATGCATTGGGGTCTGCAATTTGTGGTCCCCAATACACGGCAACATTCGTGCGGGGGCCAGAAAGGATCGAGACTCATTCAACTTGAATGGGTCCGTGATCTGTCCGCACCGTAAAAAAAGAGAACATGTTCTATTTTTTGCGGTGCGGAGGCACGAACAGAAACACCACGGAAGCACTACGCCGTTCCGCACCGCAGCTCCGAATGCATCCGTGATGCAGGGAGCACACGGCCGGTGCCCGCATATTGTGGACCCGCAGTTCGCGAGCCGCAATATGGCCACGGCCGGGCAACGGCTGTGTGCATGAGGCCTTCCACTGAGATTGTTAACGCAATGCTAGCTTCCTGAAGGCCTATAGCATTTTTGTGGAATGAGAAATATATATGGACTGTTATGTGGACTGTTCTCTTTCCTGGATAACTGCTGGATTATACCAGGTATGAGGATCGTTCTCTCTCTACTGGATTATACTGGCTCCAGGGACTGTCCTCCTTCCTCTATATCTACTGGATTATACCCAGCTATGTGGACTGTTCTCCTTCCTGTATATCTACTGGATTATACCCAGCTACGTGGACTGTTCTCCTTCCTGTATATCTAGTAGATTATACCATCTCTGGGGACTGTTCTTCTTCCTGTATATCTACTGGATCACAGAAAAAATGCACCACACGGATATGCCACTGACTATACTGGCTAGTCATAAATGCAGATATTAAAAGCTGAGACTTTTGCCAATATATTCCTGTCAGGAAGATATCGGAGCCCCAAGCACCACGTCACGGTTCTCAGCATGGCAAGGGGTCCTACCACTACGCTACCTATGGTGTGAACAAGGTCTGAGGGTGATGTAATCCAGCTCACAGCCAGGCTTCCACACAACCGCCTAGCAGGACAACTAGTGCAATGTGAACAAAGCCAGACTGTAAGCCACACCCATATCAGACTATGTAATGGAGGCTACCAGGTGCAAAGAGTGTTTGAATGCCAGGTGAAGGCACATACACTACATATAAAACAAGACAAAAACACAGAAATATAGTGGCAAATCTGGGGGAGCTGCTCAACCCCTAACACTGTAGCGTGTTTTTCATTGGGGGAGCAGCCCCACCGCATGTGGACCGCAGCAAACGACTATCCCCAGCAAAAAATATTTTGCATACGGTGGAGGATGTCGGCGCGGTCCACATGCACCACAAAGGCATCCTACACAAAACGGAGCATTGTGCGGATGAAAATACAATCATAAATCACAGAAAATCACGTGACGTGGTGCTTGGGGCTCCGATATCTTCCTGACAGGAATATATTGGCAAAAGTCTCAGCTTTTAATATCTGCATTTATGACTAGCCAGTATAGTCAGTGGCATATCCGTGTGGTGCATTTTTTCTGTGATTTATGATTGTATTTTCATCCGCACAATGCTCCGTTTTGTGTAGGATGCCTTTGTGGTGCATGTGGACCGCGCCGACATCCTCCACCGTATTCAAAATATTTTTTGCTGGGGATAGTCGTTTGCTGCGGTCCACATGCGGTGGGGCTGCTCCCCCAATGAAAAACACGCTACAGTGTTAGGGGTTGAGCAGCTCCCCCAGATTTGCCACTATATTTCTGTGTTTTTGTCTTGTTTTATATGTAGTGTATGTGCCTTCACCTGGCATTCAAACACTCTTTGCACCTGGTAGCCTCCATCACATGGTCTGATATGGGTGTGGCTTACAGTCTGGCTTTGTTCACATTGCACTAGTTGTCCTGCTAGGCGGTTGTGTGGAAGCTTGGCTGTGAGCTGGATTACATCACCCTCAGACCTTGTTCACACCATAGGTAGCGTAGTGGTAGGACCCCTTGCCATGCTGAGAACCGTGACGTGGTGCTTGGGGCTCCGATATCTTCCTGACAGGAATATATTGGCAAAAGTCTCAGCTTTTAATATCTGCATTTATGACTAGCCAGTATAGTCAGTGGCATATCCGTTTGGTGCATTTTTTCTGTGATTTATGATTGTATTTTCATCCGCACAATGCTCCGTTTTGTGTAGGATGCCTTTGTGGTGCATGTGGACCGCGCCGACATCCTCCACCGTATTCAAAATATTTTTTGCTGGGGATAGTCGTTTGCTGCGGTCCACATGCGGTGGGGCTGCTCCCCCAATGAAAAACACGCTACAGTGTTAGGGGTTGAGCAGCTCCCCCAGATTTGCCACTATATTTCTGTGTTTTTGTCTTGTTTTATATGTAGTGTATGTGCCTTCACCTGGCATTCAAACACTCTTTGCACCTGGTAGCCTCCATTACATAGTCTGATATGGGTGTGGCTTACAGTCTGGCTTTGTTCACATTGCACTAGTTGTCCTGCTAGGCGGTTGTGTGGAAGCCTGGCTGTGAGCTGGATTACATCACCCTCAGACCTTGTTCACACCATAGGTAGCGTAGTGGTAGGACCCCTTGCCATGCTGAGAACCGTGACGTGGTGCTTGGGGCTCCGATATCTTCCTGACAGGAATATATTGGCAAAAGTCTCAGCTTTTAATATCTGCATTTATGACTAGCCAGTATAGTCAGTGGCATATCCGTGTGGTGCATTTTTTCTGTGATTTATGATTGTATTTTCATCCGCACAATGCTCCGTTTTGTGTAGGATGCCTTTGTGGTGCATGTGGACCGCGCCGACATCCTCCACCGTATTCAAAATATTTTTTGCTGGGGATAGTCGTTTGCTGCGGTCCACATGCGGTGGGGCTGCTCCCCCAATGAAAAACACGCTACAGTGTTAGGGGTTGAGCAGCTCCCCCAGATTTGCCACTATATTTCTGTGTTTTTGTCTTGTTTTATATGTAGTGTATGTGCCTTCATCTGGCATTCAAACACTCTTTGCACCTGGTAGCCTCCATTACATGGTCTGATATGGGTGTGGCTTACAGTCTGGCTTTGTTCACATTGCACTAGTTGTCCTGCTAGGCGGTTGTGTGGAAGCTTGGCTGTGAGCTGGATTACATCACCTTCAGACCTTGTTCACACCATAGGTAGCGTAGTGGTAGGACCCCTTGCCATGCTGAGAACCGTGACGTGGTGCTTGGGGCTCCGATATCTTCCTGACAGGAATATATTGGCAAAAGTCTCAGCTTTTAATATCTGCATTTATGACTAGCCAGTATAGTCAGTGGCATATCCGTGTGGTGCATTTTTTCTGTGATGTATGATTATATTTTCATCCGCACAATGCTCCGTTTTGTGTAGGATGCCTTTGTGGTGCATGTGGACCGCGCCGACATCCTCCACCGTATGCAAAATATTGTTTGCTGGGGATGGTCGTTTGCTGCGGTCCACATGCGGTGGGGCTGCTCCCCCAATGAAAAACACGCTACAGTGTTAGGGGTTGAGCAGCTCCCCCAGATTTGCCACTATATTTCTGTGTTTTTGTCTTGTATATCTACTGGATTACATCTGGCTCCAGGGACTTTTCTCTTTCCTGTATTTCTTCTGTATTATACCCAGCTACATGGACAGTTCTCCTTTCTCTATATCTACTGGAATATTCCGGATCTATGGACTGTTCTCTTTCCTGTATATCTAGTAGATTATACCATCTCTGGGGACTGTTCTTCTTCCTGTATATCTACTGGATTACATCTGGCTCCAGGGACTTTTCTCTTTCCTGTATTTCTTCTGTATTATACCCAGCTACATGGACAGTTCTCCTTTCTCTATATCTACTGGAATATACCGGATCTATGGACTGTTCTCTTTCCTGTATATCTATTTGATTATACCGTCTCCTGGGACTGTTCTTCTTCCTGTATATCTGCTGTATTATACTGGCTCCAGGGACTGTTCTCTTTCCTGTATATCTGCTGTATTATACTGGCTCCAGGGACTGTTCTCTTTCCTGTATATCTGCTGTATTATACTGGCTCCAGGGACTGTTCTCTTTCCTGTATATCTGCTGTATTATACTGGCTCCAGGGACTGTTCTCTTTCCTGTATATCTGCTGTATTATACTGGCTCCAGGGACTGTTCTCTTTCCTGTATATCTGCTGTATTATACTGGCTCCAGGGACTGTTCTCTTTCCTGTATATCTGCTGTATTATACTGGCTCCAGGGACTGCCCTCTTTCCTGTATATCTGCTGTATTATACCGAGCTACATAGACAGTTCTCCTTTCTATATATCTATCGGATTATACTGGCTCTGGGGACTATTCTCTTTCCTGCATATCTATTAGATTATACCGGATCTATGGACTGTTCTCTTTCCTGTATATCTACTGGATTATACTCTGCTCCGTGGACTGTTCTCTTTCTGGTATATTTATTGGATTATACTGGAACCAGGGACTGTTCTCCTTCCTCTATATCTACTGGATTATACCGTCTCCAAGGACTGTTCTTTTATGCTGTATATCTACTGGATTACACCTGGCTCCGTGGACTGTTCTCTTTCCTATATATCTACTGGATTATACCATGTCCATGGATCGTTCTCTTTCCTGTATATCTACTGCATTATTCCCAGCTCCGTGGACTGTTCTTCTTCCTGTATATTTATTGGATTATACTGGCACCAGGGACTGTTTCCTTCCTTTTTATCTACTGGATTATACTGTCTCCATGGACTATTCTCTTTTCTGTATATCTACTGGATTATACTCGGCTCCATGGGCTGTTCTCTTTTCTGTATATCTACTGGATTATACTCGGCTCCATGGGCTGTTCTCTTTCCGGTATATTTATTGGATTATACTGGCTCCAGGGACTGTTCTCCTTCCTCTATATCTAATGGATTATACTCGGCTCCAGGGACTATTTTCTCTCTTGTATATCTACTGGATTATACCGTCTCCATGGACTGTTCTCTTATCCTGTATATCTACTGGATTACACCTGGCTCCGTGGACTGTTCTCTTTCCTATATATCTACTGGATTATACCGTCTCCATGGACTGTTCTCTTATCCTGTATATCTACTGGATTACACCTGGCTCCGTGGACTGTTCTCTTTCCTATATATCTACTGGATTATACCGTCTCCATGGACTGTTCTCTTATCCTGTATATCTACTGGATTACACCTGGCTCTGTGGACTGTTCTCTTTCCTATATATCTACTGGATTATACTGGCTCCAGGGACTGTTCTACTTCCCGTATATCTATTAGATTATACTCGACTCCAGGGACTGTTCTCCTTCCTTTTTATCTACTGGATTATACCATCTCCATGGGCCGTTTTCTTTCCTGTATATCTACTGGATTATACTCGGCTTAAAGGACTGTTCTCTTTCCTATATATCTACTGGATTATACTCGGCTCGAGGGACTTGTTCTCTTTCCTGTATATCTACTGGATTACACCTGGCTCTGTGGACTGTTCTCTTTCCTATATATCTACTGGATTATACTGGCTCCAGGGACTGTTCTCCTTCCCGTATATCTATTAGATTATACTCGACTCCAGGGACTGTTCTCCTTCCTTTTTATCTACTGGATTATACCATCTCCATGGGCCGTTTTCTTTCCTGTATATCTACTGGATTATACTCGGCTTAAAGGACTGTTCTCTTTCCTATATATCTACTGGATTATACTCGGCTCAAGGGACTTGTTCTCTTTCCTGTATATCTACTGGATTACACCTGACTACAGGGACTGTTCTCTTATCCTGTATATCTACTGGATTACACCTGGCTCCGTGGACTGTTCTCTTTCCTATATATCTACTGGATTACACCTGGCTCGTTGGACTGTTCTCTTTCCTATATAGGATTACACCTGGCTCCATAGACCGTTCTCTTTCCTGTATATCTACCAGGATTATACTCGGCTCCAGGGACTGTTCTCTTTCCTGTATATCTATTAGATTATACCGGTTCCAGGGACTGTTCTCTTTCCCGTATATCTATTAGATTATACCGGTTCCAGGGACTGTTCTCTTTCCCGTATATCTATTAGATTATACCAGTTCCAGGGACTGTTCTCTTTCCCGTATATATCTATTAGATTATACCGGTTCCAGGGACTGTTCTCTTTCCCGTATATATCTATTAGATTATACCGGTTCCAGGGACTGTTCTCTTTCCCGTATATATCTATTAGATTATACCGGTTCCAGGGACTGTTCTCTTTCCCGTATATCTATTAGATTATACCGGTTCCAGGGACTGCTCTCTTTCCCGTATATCTATTAGATTATACCGGTTCCAGGGACTGTTCTCTTTCCCGTATATCTATTAGATTATACCGGTTCCAGGGACTGTTCTCTTTCCCGTATATCTATTAGATTATACCGGTTCCAGGGACTGTTCTCTTTCCCGTATATCTATTAGATTATACCGGTTCCAGGGACTGCTCTCTTTCCCGTATATCTATTAGATTATACCGGTTCCAGGGACTGCTCTCTTTCCCGTATATCTATTAGATTATACCGGTTCCAGGGACTGTTCTCTTTCCCGTATATCTATTAGATTATACCGGTTCCAGGGACTGTTCTCTTTCCCGTATATCTATTAGATTATACCGGTTCCAGGGACTGCTCTCTTTCCTGTATATCTGCTGGATTATACCCGGCTCCAATCCTTCCTGTGTGGCGCAGTTGTTTTTGTAGATTGTTTTAAAGGGAGTTTGTCACCAGAAAATGACCTATTTTTTTTTTTTTTTAAAAACGGGATTTAAACGTGTTTTTAGATTTTTTTTTTGCTTTTTCCATGTCATTACATATATTAAAATTTTTTTTTATAATTCTGCAATTTTTACACTGCCCACTAGGCCTAAAATTTGTAAAGACTTCCTGTTCTTTGAGAGAAGCTACATGGTCCATAGACACAATGGTCAGGAGGGAGCAGATAAGCTGTGATATCACCTATTGTGAATGGTGGATCATGTGTTATCTATACAGAGGTGTTACCTGTTATTATAATCCTGTTCAACATAAAAATGTGATTGAAACAACAGGTCATTTTCTGGTGACACATTCCCTATAAGAACGATATGTGTTGTGGGGCGGTTTCCCTCATCACTCGCTCGCCCCCCTCGTGACCCCTCTGGGGTTATAGGTAATGGTCCATATACGCAGCCTTTACAAAAATCATACACTTCTTTATTATGGCGCCTGTCACTTGCGCTTCTTGCACTGGTTCCGTCCGGACTTATTCTTCTTCTTCTGTGGAGACGCCTCCGCCGCGGTGTCTGGCGATGGAGCCTGGAGGGCGCTGTATGGCACATGGTTATTACGCTTGGTGCTGATGTGGTTAGATTTGTAGATCAAATAGAAGAGGAAAGCGTTCTTATACCTGCAACACAGGACGAGCATTAGATTGTATTATAAATGACATATTACACGGAGGGGTGATATTACATGACGGGCCGCCTCCATCAGATGGGTGATATTACATGACGGGCCGCCTCTATCAGATGTGTGATATTACATGACGGGCCGCCTCCATCAGATGTGTGATATTACATGACGGGCCGCCTCCATCAGATGTGTGATATTACATGACAGGCCGCCTCCATCAGATGTGTGATATTACATGACGGGCCGCCTCCATCAGATGTGTGATATTACATGACGGGCCGCCTCCATCAGATGTGTGATATTACATGACGGGCCGCCTCCATCAGATGTGTGATATTACATGACGGGCCGTCTCCATCAGATGGGTGATATTACATGACGGGCCGCCTCCATCAGATGTGTGATATTACATGACGGGCCGCCTCCATCAGATGGGTGATATTACATGACGGGCCGCCTCCATCAGATGGGTGATATTACATGACGGGCCGCCTCCATCAGAGGGGTGATATTACATGACGGGCCGCCTCCATCAGATGGGTGATATTACATGACGGGCCGCCTCCATCAGATGGGTGATATTACATGACGGGCCGCCTCCATCAGATGGGTGATATTACATGACGGGCCGCCTCCATCAGATGGGTGATATTACATGACGGGCCGCCTCCATCAGAGGGGTGATATTACATGACGGGCCGCCTCCATCAGAGGGGTGATATTACATGACGGGCCGCCTCCATCAGATGTGTGATATTACATGACGGGCCGCCTCTATCAGATGTGTGATATTACATGACGGGCCGTCTCCATCAGATGGGTGATATTACATGACGGGCCGCCTCCATCAGATGGGTGATATTACATGACGGGCTGCCTCCATCAGATGGGTGATATTACATGACGGGCCGCCTCCATCAGATGGGTGATATTACATGACGGGCCGCCTCCATCAGATGGGTGATATTACATGACGGGCCGCCTCCATCAGATGGGTGATATTACATGACGGCCGACTCCATCAGATGGGTGATATTACATGACGGGCCGCCTCCATCAGATGTGAGATATTACATGACGGGCCGCCTCCATCAGATGTGTGATATTACATGACGGGCCGCCTCCATCAGATGTGTGATATTACATGACGGGCCGCCTCCATCAGATGTGTGATATTACATGACGGGCCGCCTCCATCAGATGGGTGATATTACATGACGGGCCGCCTCCATCAGATGGGTGATATTACATGACGGGCCGCCTCCATCAGATGTGAGATATTACATGACGGGCCGCCTCCATCAGATGTGTGATATTACATGACGGGCCGCCTCCATCAGATGGGTGATATTACATGACGGGCCGCCTCCATCAGATGTGTGATATTACATGACGGGCCGCCTCCATCAGATGGGTGATATTACATGACGGGCCGCCTCCATCAGATGTGTGATATTACATGACGGCCGACTCCATCAGATGGGTGATATTACATGACGGCCGACTCCATCAGATGGGTGATATTACATGACGGGCCGCCTCTATCTGATGGGTGATATTACATGATGGGCCGCCTCCATCAGATGTGTGATATTACATGACGGGCCGCCTCCATCAGATGTGTGATATTACATGACGGGCCGCCTCCATCAGATGTGTGATATTACATGACGGGCCGCCTCCATCAGATGGGTGATATTACATGACGGGCCGCCTCCATCAGATGTGTGATATTACATGACGGGCCGCCTCCATCAGATGGGTGATATTACATGACGGGCCGCCTCCATCAGATGGGTGATATTACATGACGGGCCGCCTCCATCAGATGGGTGATATTACATGACGGGCCGCCTCCATCAGATGTGTGATATTACATGACGGGCCGCCTCCATCAGATGGGTGATATTACATGGGAAGCGCGGGGATGTCACGTTTGAGAAGACACGTCTCGCCCCCCGCTCACCATGGCATGTTGTTATCTGTGGCCACAATTCTCAGGGGTGAGCGGAAGGGGTTGAGGATGGGGAGACTGGCGCTGCCTCCTGAAGCTCCAGAGACCACCTGACCGTCCACCTCACAACTGTACTGCGAGCAATCCGAGAAAAAGGCCGGAACCTTCATAGCCTGCAAGACAAAAGAGGAAACTGTGTCACCCCGCAGGGGGAGGGGCGGAATTATAATCACCCCGCAGGGGGAGGGGCGGAATTATAATCACCCCGCAGGGGGAGGGGCGGAATTATAATCACCCCGCAGGGGGAGGGGCAGACTTATAATCACCCTGCAGGGGGAGGGGCGGAATTATAATCACCCTGCAGGGGGAGGGGCGGAATTATAATCACCCCGCAGGGGGAGGGGCAGACTTATACTCACCCTGCAGGGGGACGGGCAGACTTATAATCACCCTACAGGGGAGGTGCAGAGTTATAATCACCCTGCAGGGGGAGGGGCCAATGTATAATCTCGCTTCAAGGGGACGTGCAGTCTCATAGCTCCATGTTTAGTCATGACGTGGGTTTTGGGGTGTCTTGTACCTGCAATCGGGGTAAGGTACTCAGCCAGGTATCGTCTAATCCAAATCCGGAGTTGAACCCTAGAGGAGGAGGAGCAGACATGTTGGGGGCTGTCTACGCTGGTAGATCTGTATCAGACTATTGGCTGAGCAGCAGAAGGGGGTGTGGCTACAGTGATTTGGCCACGCCCCTGCTTAGCCCTTTGCTCAGCAGTGGTTGTTGATATATGTGTGCCGCGATACCAACCGATGACGAGGTCGGGCTTTGCCACTTGTAGGGTGTGGTACGGCCGGGCATGGACCTTGACGTGTATCCCCCGTGCTCCTCTGTCCTTGTCCACATAGGTCAGGTCAGAGCAGTGCACTTCCGATCCCTGCGGAGGAGACACGGGCTGGTTAACATGGCGGGTCAGGGCGGTAGGAGACATGATGCTCATCCCGCGCTCTCACCTTCTTCAGTATGATGAAGCTTCTGTCATCTTCCTCCACAGGGAGGTCGCTGCCGACAAACACCAATTCCAGGACCACGTGGGGCATCAGCAGTACCAGCTCCTGCCAGGGGGAGACGCACACGTGTCACTGGAGGGGGCGTGACAATAACATGGAGACTGTCGCCCATTGTCACACCCGTGCTGATCTAGATCACGTCTGCAGTACATCCACAGACCCCCAGAGCTGCACTCGTCTCTGCCCTTTGCTGGTGGCTGCAGAGAAGGAGCGCTATGGACTACATCTCCCAGCATGCAGTGCAACAGTGCATTATGGGGGCTCTGCTAGGCCGCTGTGCAGTGAAGGATTTTGGGGGCGTGCACTCACCCAGAAGAGCAGGATGTTGTGGTATTCTTGCCCGCCTGCCATGATGTGGATTTTCATTGATTGTTTCTTCAGAATGTTCAGCTCTGGAACTAAAGAAAGAAGAAGAGTCCTGGGCGCCATATTGGATTGTATACACCCAGCAACCCCATTACTGGTTAAGGAGGGCCCCCTCCTTATGTTATATTCTGAACTGGTCTGTAGGGGTGGATAGACCACTAAAGGGATCTGCTGTCCAAAGTGAGATCAAGGGGCTTAAAGCTGTCTGAAAGTGGGAAAGTGCAGGAGCCCCCATCATCATGTAACATGCCTCATGGACAGTGCCCCCTGCAGTCATGTAAGGGAGCCTCATGGATAGTGCCCCTCGCAGTCTAGTAAGGCACCTCATGGGCGGGCGCCTCATGAACAGTGCCCCTCGCAGTCTAGTAACGCACCTCATGGACGGTGCCCCCTGCAGTCATGTAAGGGAGCCTCATGGATAGTGTGCCTCACAGTCTAGTAAGGCACCTCATGGACGGGCACCTCATGGATAGTGCCCCTGGCAGTCTAGTAACGCACCTCATGGATGGTGCCCCTCGCAGTCTAGTAACGCACCTCATGGACGGTGCCCCCTGCAGTCATGTAAGGGAGCCTCATGGATAGTGCCCCTCGCAGTCTAGTAAGGCACCTCATGGACGGTACCCCCTGCAGTCATGTAAGACACAACATGGACGGGAACTGTAGTGCCTTGGAGCAGGGATACTTTGAAGTCTGGACATTTGCCCCTGTTTCCCCTATACAAAATTATAAACCTATTACTTTATTTCACTTTAAAGGGTTAACTTGCACTTACTTATACTGTTTAATACTGTGCAACTGCATTTTATATGTATGCTGTGATATGTATCCTGTTTATTTGCACTGTGTTTGCACAGCACTGTAGAAAGGGTTAATCAATACTAAGAGACTTTTGGGACTTTGAATGAGAAGATGGTAATTTTCCACAGTGGCCATAAGGTTTAAAAAAGAGCATGATTTGGAGGGAAAAAGACAGACGTTGTTTGACTGTCTGGTTTAGCTCTGTTGCTATGTCTGGAAACTTGTTTTTGTCTGGAAAAACTGCTGTGCTATTTTCATTAGGTATCATTGAAATTCTAATCTAAGTCTATGACAGACGGAAAGTGTAACAATGTATCTGTTTGTGCTTGGTTTCTCCACTCCACCCCTCCCACTAGAAGATTACAGTCTAGCTAAAACTGTACATAAGGATAGCAGTCAGAGCCCATAGTATTCTGCAGTTAGGGACCAGTGCTTAAAGGGGAGACTCTGCCAGACTACTGAGTGACCAGAAGAAGCCGGCCCTATGCCTCGTCTCAGGGAGGAGACTGGAGAAGCCAGCCCTATGCCTCGTCTCAGGGAGGAGACTGGAGAAGCCAACCCTATGCGTCATCTCAGGGAGGAGACTGGAGAAGCCAACCCTATGCGTCATCTCAGGGAGGAGACTGGAGAAGCCAGCCCTATGCCTTGTCTCAGGGAGTAGACTGGAGAAGCCGGCCCTATGCCTCATCTCAGGGAGGAGACTGGAGAAGCCAGCCCTATGCCTCATCTCAGGGAGGAGACTGGAGAAGCCAGCCCTATGCCTTATCTCAGGGAGGAGACTGGAGAAGCCAGCCCTATGCCTCGTCTCAGGGAGGAGACTGGAGAAGCCAGCCCAATGCCTCGTCTCAGGGAGGAGACTGGAGAAGCCAGCCCAATGCCTTGTCTCAAGGAAGAGACTGGGGAAGCCAGCCCAATGCCTCATCTCAGAGAGGAGACTGGAGAAGCCAGCCCTATGCCTCGTCTCAGGGAGGAGACTGGAGAAGCCAGCCCTATGCGTCGTCTCAGGGAGGAGACTGGAGAAGCCAACCCTATGCGTCATCTCAGGGAGGAGACTGGAGAAGCCAGCCCTATGCCTTGTCTCAGGGAGTAGACTGGAGAAGTCGGCCCTATGCCTCATCTCAGGGAGGAGACTGGAGAAGCCAGCCCTATGCCTCATCTCAGGGAGGAGACTGGAGAAGCCAGCCCTATGCCTTATCTCAGGGAGGAGACTGGAGAAGCCAGCCCTATGCCTCGTCTCAGGGAGGAGACTGGAGAAGCCAGCCCAATGCCTCGTCTCAGGGAGGAGACTGGAGAAGCCAGCCCAATGCCTTGTCTCAAGGAAGAGACTGGGGAAGCCAGCCCAATGCCTCATCTCAGAGAGGAGACTGGAGAAGCCAGCCCTATGCCTCGTCTCAGGGAGGAGACTGGAGAAGCCAGCCCTATGCCTCGTCTCAGGGAGGAGACTGGAGAAGCCAGCCCTATGCCTCATCTCAGGGAGGAGACTGGAGAAGCCAGCCCTATGCCTCATCTCAGGGAGGAGACTGGAGAAGCCAGCCCTATGCCTCGTCTCAGGGAGGAGACTGGAGAACCGGCCCTATGCCTCGTCTCAGGGAGGAGACTGGAGAAGCCGGCCTATGCCTCGTCTCAGGGAGGAGACTGGAGAAGTCGGCCCTATGCCTCGTCTCAGGGAGGAGACTGGAGAAGCTGGCCCTATGTCTCGTCTCAGGGAGGAGACTGGAGAAGCCAGCCCTATGCCTCATCTCAGGGAGGAGACTGGAGAAGCCAGCCCAATGCCTCATCTCAGAGAGGAGACTGGAGAAGCCAGCCCTATGCCTCGTCTCAGGGAGGAGACTGGAGAAGCCAGCCCTATGCCTCGTCTCAGGGAGGAGACTGGAGAAGCTGGCCCTATGTCTCGTCTCAGGGAGGAGACTGGAGAAGCCAGCCCTATGCTTCATCTCAGGGAGGAGACTGGAGAAGCCAGCCCTATGCCTCATCTCAGGGAGGAGACTGGAGAAGCCGGCCCTATGCCTCGTCTCAGGGAGGAGACTGGAGAAGCCGGCCCTATGCCTCATCTCAGGGAGGAGACTGGAGAAGCCAGCCCTATGCCTCGGCTCAGGGAGGAGACTGGAGAAGCCAGCCCTATGCCTCGTCTCAGCTAGGAGACTGGAGAAGTCAGCCCTATGCCTCGCCTGTATTGTTTTGCACCTGAGTTCCTCCAGTAAAGAAGCCCCCTGGTTACTGCAGGCCCCTTCTGAAGAGCAGAAACACGTGGTGACACCTCAATGGTGTCCGGGCCACCCCAAACCCGGCCACTGCAGAACATGCTCTCCCCCCCACAGTCATGTAAAGGCGTGCCTCATGTACAGGTACCCCTTGCAGTCATATAAGATGTCTCATGGACAGTGGTCCTCAGTCATTTTAGGCACCTCATGGATGCTGCCCCCATGACAGTCATGTAAAACACCTGTCATCACATAAGGGAACCTCATGGACGGTGCCCCCCGCTGTCATTTAAGCTGCCTCATGGATAGTGCCCCCTGCACTGATGTAAGGGTGCCTCAAGGGTGGTGCCCCCCACAGTAAAGTACGGGCGTCTCATTGATGGTGCTCCTGGGATAACCAACATCAGAGTACACAGGGTCTATCTTCATACTCACAGTGCTGGGGAACGAGTGTGGAGATGATGTAGTAGATGGTGAGCGGGTAGGTCAGAAGGGCGGCTAGAGGGTTGTCTAAGCTCAGGCCTCTCCAGTTATAATACTCCTTCCAGGACACTAGAGAGCAGCAAAACAGAGTAGTCTATAAGCTTACTCCTGATTGGTCGATGGAAGATACAGTGTGTGACCCTGACGTCTGTGGCTACATCTTTACTGCGTGTTTTGGGTGTCACCTACACAATGTGCTCTTGAGCCTTTCTTTAGGCTGCAGCCTCAAGACGTCTATATGCTTCAGCAGAGGTTCTCCTCTTCCTTCTGGAATATAGAAGTCTTGGTTAGGGAGAGCACCTACCCCTCGCTGTATGGTAGGATGTAGTTTGATATACCTACCCTCCAGGTTCCAGGCCGGACTCTTCCCCTGCAGGTGGCTGGTGTGGTAATGGATGCTCTCCACCGTCCAGTATCCTCCGATGAGATTCCGACTGCTCAGAAAAAGCTCCTTGTCAAATAGGCGGCTGGTCACCTCTGAGGAGGACACGAGAGGATGCGACATGGGAGTAATGGTGGGGGGCAAGGGTGGTACAGAAGAGGCGATGAGTCTACGGAAGTCCCAGCATCGCTCCCGATGTCAGCACTCACCCTTGATGAAGTGAAAGGGAAGATCGGCCAGTCGTTCCTCGTACTGCATGAAGCGCTTCATCTTCTCGCACCAGAACTCATGGCTGACATCCCAGGGAGACTTTTTCCAGTTCTGCATCTTACAGTCCTCTGAACAGTACAGCACGGCGTCACATGTGTCACTGCGAGCACAGGATGGGGGGGGGGGGGGGGATTAGCGACCAGCGGCCTCTGTGACCCTAAAATTGGGGGACTGGTGGCATTATAACAGGGGTGGCAGGTTCTGCGGCCTGGATAGGGTTAATGTTCTCGGGTAGTATGTGCTTCTCCAAGGACATATCATTAGGACGGGGCTGGGACGCCCGCCAGACCCGCTTCCTCTTGATCGGGGGTGAGTGAATGCTTTGCAGATGTCTCCAGTATACAATTATGTGGCCTCCCAGGGTCTGAGCTCGGAGGCCGGGGGGTGGTGGTTAGTTCATAATAGACCCAAAATATGTGAGGGTGCTGCACTATACCGAAGCCTTCTCTGACCCATGCCCTCTGGTTTCTGCCCTTACCAAGGAGTTAACATGACCTCGAACTTCCGCCTCTTACACACGTGGCAGCACTGCACGGTCTGGGCAGAGAAGAGGAAGGTGGCGCTCGATGACCAGTCTCTCATCGGTGTCTTCTGCACTCCGACCCCCAAGGAAGAAAGGATCTTCACCAGGAATCTGCGAGAGGCAGACGAGAACCTACGGTGAGAGCCGTCGCGAGCCGTCACCCAACAGCTATGAAACAAAGGAGTGAGTCCTGCCTCCACCGACCTGTGCACAGAAGGGTCTCCGATGGCCACTCTCTGGGGGCGTCGAGGCTGCCCGTTGTCCATGGGTAGCGCCATGCACTGACACAGCAGGTGGTAGGCCCTCAGTTTACACACGTACTGGACCTTCTTGCCGCTGCACTCGTTGTCCATCAGAAAGTCAACGCCAATCACGGCGCCCGTCTCTATGGCCACCAGCAGCAGGTACTTGATATGGCGAACGTCATCAGAGTTGGCTAAATTCAAGACAGAAACGGATAGGTGAGCGGTCGCGCCTGACCCTGCTGAGGAACTCTTCCTATCACCCACCTGCATTGGCGTCTCTGGTGCTGGTCTCGCCCTCTGTCTCTTCCTGCAGGTTGATGAAGCTGATGTACTTCTTCAGGTCTCTGAAGCGCAGGGCGTCATCCATGTAGAAGACGTCTCGGATCTGCAGCTCAGTGTTTCGGGGCCGGAAAGCAATGCTGTCGTTATGCAGGACATGTAGGAACCAGCAGGTGGCGTCATATGGCAGGGACTTGATCTTCGTCTCCTGCTGGGGATGGATCGCCAGGCGGTCCAGTCTGCCCGCATAATCCTTCATGTATCGCCGATACCAGCTGAACAGGAGCTCCGAATACTCCAGCACAGGGTCGCGGTAGCCAGAGACAAACTCCATCGCTGGTCTGGAAGGGAGTGGATATCAGGAACTGGGACACCAACCACTAGACACCAGAGACTGGAGAACCAAACAGCTAGATATCAGGGACTAGAGCACCGAACACTAGACACCAGGGACTGGAGCACCAAACCACTAGATATCAGGGACTGGAGCACTGACCACTAGACACCAGGGACTGGAGCACCAAACCAGTAGATACCAGGGACTGGGGCATTAACCACTAGACACCAGAGACTGGAGCACCAAACCACTAGATACAAGGGACAGGAGCACTGACCACTAGACACCAGAGACTGGAGCACCAAACCACTAGATATCAGGGACTAGAGCACCGACCACTAGACACCAGGGACTGGAGCACCAAACCACTAGATACAAGGGACAGGAGCACCAAACCAGTAGATACCAGGGACTGGGGCACTAACCACTAGACACCAGAGACTGAAGCACCAAACCACTAGATACCAGGGACTGGAGCACCAAACCACTAGACACCAGAGACTGGAGCACTGACCACTAGATACCGGGGACTGGGGCACTAACCACTAGACACTAGAGACTGGAGCACTGACCACTAGACACCAGGGACTGGAGCACTGACCACTAGACACCAGAGACTGGAGCACTGACCACTAGATACCGGGGACTGGGGCACTAACCACTAGACACCAGAGACTGGAGCACTGACCACTAGACACCAGAGACTGGAGCACCAAACCACTAGATACCAGGGACTGGAGCACCAAACCACTAGATACCAGGGACTGGGGCACTAACCACTAGACACCAGAGACTGGAGCACCAAACCACTAGATACCAGGGACTGGAGCACCAAACCAGTAGATACCAGTGACTGGGGCACTAACCACTAGACACCAGAGACTGAAGCACCAAACCACTAGATACCAGGGACTGGGCACTAACCACTAGACACTAGGGACTGGAGCACCAAACCACTAGACACCAGGGACTGGAGCACTGACCACTAGACACCAGAGACTGAAGCACCAAACCACTAGATACCAGGGACTGTGGCACTAACCACTAGACACCAGAGAATTAAGCACCAAACCACTAGACACCAGAGACTGGAGCACTGACCACTAGATACCGGGGACTGGGGCACTAACCACTAGACACCAGAGACTGGAGCACCAAACCAGTAGATACCAGGGACTGGAGCACTGACCACTCGACACCAGAGACTGGAGCACCAAACCACTAGACACCAGAGACTGGTGCACCAAACCACTAGACACCAGAGACTGGAGCACCAAACCACTAGACACCAGAGACTGGAGCACCAAACCACTAGACACCATAGACTGGAGCACCAAACCACTAGACACCAGGGACTGGAGCACTGACCACTAGACACCAGAGACTGAAGCACCAAACCACTAGATACCAGGGACTGGGGCACTAACCACTAGACACCAGAGACTGAATCACCAAACCACTAGATACCAGGGACTGGGGCACTAACCACTAGACACCAGAGAATTAAGCACCAAACTACTAGACACCAGAGACTGGAGCACTGACCACTAGACACCAGGGACTGGAGCACCAAACCAGTAGATACCAGGGACTGGAGCACTGACCACTCGACACCAGAGACTGGAGCACTGACCACTAGATACCGGGGACTGGGGCACTAACCACTAGACACCAGAGACTGGAGCACCAAACCAGTAGATACCAGGGACTGGAGCACTGACCACTCGACACCAGAGACTGGAGCACCAAACCACTAGACACCAGAGACTGGTGCACCAAACCACTAGACACCAGAGACTGGAGCACCAAACCACTAGACACCAGAGACTGGAGCACCAAACCACTAGACACCAGAGACTGAAGCACCAAACCACTAGATACCAGGGACTGGGGCACTAACCACTAGACACCAGAGACTGAAGCACCAAACCACTAGATACCAGGGACTGGGGCACTAACCACTAGACACCAGAGACTGAAGCACCAAACCACTAGATAACAGGGACTGGGGCACTAACCACTAGACACCAGAGAATTAAGCACCAAACCACTAGACACCAGAGACTGGAGCACTGACCACTAGATACCGGGGACTGGGGCACTAACCACTAGACACCAGAGACTGGAGCACCAAACCAGTAGATACCAGGGACTGGAGCACTGACCACTTGACACCAGAGACTGGAGCACCAAACCACTAGACACCAGAGACTGGTGCACCAAACCACTAGACACCAGAGACTGGAGCACCAAACCACTAGACACCAGAGACTGGAGCACCAAACCACTAGACACCAGAGACTGGAGCACCAAACCACTAGACACCAGGGACTGGAGCACTGACCACTAGACACCAGAGACTGGAGCACTGACCACTAGACACCAGAGACTGGAGCACTGACCACTAGACACCAGGGACTGGAGCACTGACCACTCGACACCAGAGACTGGAGCACCAAACCACTAGACACCAGAGACTGGAGCACCAAACCACTAGACACCAGGGACTGGAGCACTGACCACTAGACACCAGAGACTGGAGCACCAAACCACTAGATACAAGGGACTGGAGCACTGACCACTAGACACCAGAGA
The DNA here is from genome assembly GCF_014858855.1 of Bufo gargarizans. Lineage (NCBI taxonomy): Eukaryota > Metazoa > Chordata > Amphibia > Anura > Bufonidae > Bufo > Bufo gargarizans. Next base: position 1,387,547 of record NC_058081.1, on the reverse strand, counting down.
CTGGAGCACCAAACCACTAGATACAAGGGACTGGAGCACTGACCACTAGACACCAGAGACTGGAGCACCAAACCACTAGACACCAGAGACTGGCGCACCAAACCACTAGACACCAGAGACTGGAGCACCAAACCACTAGACACCAGAGACTGGAGCACCAAACCACTAGACACCAGAGACTGGAGCACCAAACCACTAGACACCAGGGACTGGAGCACTGACCACTAGACACCAGAGACTGGAGCACCAAACCACTAGACACCAGAGACTGGAGCACTGACCACTAGACACCAGGGACTGGAGCACTGACCACTCGACACCAGAGACTGGAGCACCAAACCACTAGATACCGGGGACTGGGGCACTAACCACTAGACACCAGAGACTGGAGCACTGACCACAAGACACCAGAGACTGGAGCACCAAACCACTAGACACCAGAGACTGGAGCACCGACCACAAGACACCAGAGACTGGAGCACTGATAACTAGATACCAGAGACTGGAGCACCAAACCACTAGACACCAGAGACTGGAGCACCGACCACTAGACACCAGAGACTGGAGCACTGACCACTAGACACCAGGGACTGGAGCACCATAGAAACATAGAATGTGTCGGCAGATAAGAACTATTTAGCCCATCTAGTTTGCCTACTAGACACCAGGGACTGGAGCACTGACCACTAGACACCAGAGACTGGGACACTGACCACTAGACACCAGAGACTGGAGAACCAAACTACTAGATAAAAGGGACTTGAGCACTGACCAATAGACACCAGGGACTAGAGCACCAAACCACTAGATACCAGTGACTGGAAAACGGACCACTAGACACCAGGGACTGGAGCACTGACCACTAGACACCAGGGACTGGAGCACTGACCACTAGACACCAGGGACTGGAGCACTGACCACTAGACACCAGGGACTGGAGCACCAAACCACTAGACACCAGGGACTGGAGCACTGACCACTAGACACCAGGGACTGGAGCACCAAACCACTAGACACCAGGGACTGGAGCACTGACCACTAGACACCAGAGACTGGAGCACTGACCACTAGACACCAGGGACTGGAGCACTGACCACTAGACACCAGGGACTGGAGCACCAAACCACTAGATACAAGGGACTGGAGCACTGACCACTAGACACCAGGGACTGGAGCACTGACCACTAGACACCAGGGACTGGAGCACTGACCACTAGACACCAGGGACTGGAGCACCAAACCACTAGACACCAGGGACTGGAGCACTGACCACTAGACACCAGGGACTGGAGCACCAAACCACTAGATACAAGGGACTGGAGCACCAAACCACTAGACACCAGGGACTGGAGCACTGACCACTAGACACCAGGGACTGGAGCACTGACCACTAGACACCAGGGACTGGAGCACCAAACCACTAGATACAAGGGACTGGAGCACTGACCACTAGACTCCAGAGACTGGAGCACTGACCACTAGACATTAGGGACTGGAGCACTGACCACTAGACACCTGGGACTAGAGCACTAAATGACTGGACAGCAGTAACTTTGGCAGAAATTCAGGGGCATATATATATATATATAGAGCATGTTTAGCAGCACGTCCAGAGCAGTGAAGTACACATGTGGTGGACACCAGTCGGTACTTACCCGGTATCACTGTACCTTGCAGTCTGTCCTCGTCGTGTCACTGTCCGTTATCGCTCGGCAGTTGGTCAGCGTGCATGTGGATTTAACTGACTCCACATCATCACCAGGTGCAGGAGCCGTACAGCACCGGTATATGTTCTGTATAGTACCGTATCATCCCTGCCTCCTGTACCGCCATACGGTAGGTTGGAGGCAGGGTCAGTGTGTGAGCCAGTATATGGGGGTATTTAGGTCGGGGTCAGTATTTGGGGTAGGTTGGAGGCAGGGTCATTTGGTGAGGCAGTATATGGGGGTATTTAGGCCAGGGGTCGGTATTTGGGGGAAGGTCGGAGGCAGGGTCAGTGTGTGAGCCAGTATATGGGGGTATTTAGGTCAGGGATCAGTATTTGGGGTAGGTTGGAGGCAGGGTCAGTGTGTGAGCTAGTATATGGGGGTATTTAGAGGTCGGTATTTGGGGGTAGGTTGGAGGCAGGGTCATTTGGTGAGGCAGTATATGGGGGTATTTAGGTCGGGGGTCAGTACTTGGGGTAGGTTGGAGGCAGGGTCATTTGGTGAGGCAGTATATGGGGGTATTTAGGCCAGGGGTCGGTATTTGGGGGAAGGTCGGAGGCAGGGTCAGTGTGTGAGCCAGTATATGGGGGTATTTAGGTCAGGGATCAGTATTTGGGGTAGGTTGGAGGCAGGGTCAGTGTGTGAGCTAGTATATGGGGGTATTTAGAGGTCGGTATTTGGGGGTAGGTTGGAGGCAGGGTCATTTGGTGAGGCAGTATATAAGGGTATTTAGGGGTACTTTTTTAGAACTTGGGGTAGGTTGAAGGCAGGTTCAGTGTGTGAGGCAGTATATGGGGGTATTTAGGGGTTGGTAAATGGGGTAGGTTAAAGGCAGGGTCAGTGTATGAGGCAGTATATAGGGGTATTTAGGACAGGGGTCGCTATTTGGGGGTAGGTTGTAGGCAGGGTCATTTGGTGAGGCAGTATATGGGGGTATTTAGGGGTCGGTATTTGGGGTAGGTTGTAGGCAGGGTCATTTGGTGAGGCAGTATATAGGGGTATTTAGGTCGGGGATCAGTACTTGGGGTCAGCTGAAGGCAGGGTTAGTGTGTGAGCCAGTATATGGGGGTATTTAGGTGGGCGATCGGTATTTGGGGGTAGGTTGGAGGCAGGGTCTGTGTGTGCGGCAGTATATGGGGGTATTTAGGTCGGGGGTCGGTATTTGGGGTAGGTTGGAGGCAGGGACATTTGGTGAGGCAGTATATGGGGGTATTTAGGCCAGGGGTCGGTATTTGGGGGTAGGTTGGAGGCAGGGTCATTTGGTGAGGCAGTATATGGGGGTATTTAGGTCGGGGGTCAGTACTTGGGGTAGGTTGGAGGCAGGGTCATTTGGTGAGGCAGTATATGGGGGTATTTAGGCCAGGGGTCGGTATTTGGGGGAAGGTCGGAGGCAGGGTCAGTGTGTGAGCCAGTATATGGGGGTATTTAGGTCGAGGGTCAGTACTTGGGGTAGGTTAAAGGCAGGGTCAGTATATGAGGCAGTATATAGGGGTATTTAGGACAGGGGTCGCTATTTGGGGGTAGGTTGTAGGCAGGGTCATTTGGTGAGGCAGTATATGGGGGTATTTAGGGGTCGGTATTTGGGGGTAGGTTGGAGGCAGGGTCATTTGGTGAGGCAGTATATAGGGGTATTTAGGTCGGGGATCAGTACTTGGGGTCGGCTGAAGGCAGGGTTAGTGTGTGAGCCAGTATATGGGGGTATTTAGGTGGGCAATCGGTATTTGGGGGTAGGTTGGAGGCAGGGTCTGTGTGTGCGGCAGTATATGGGGGTATTTAGGTCGGGGGTCGGTATTTGGGGTAGGTTGGAGGCCGTGCCAGTGTGTGAGGCAGTATATGGGGGTATTTAGGCTGGGGGGCGCTATTTCGGGTAGGTTGGAGGCCGTGTCAGTGTGTGAGGTAGTATATGGGGGTATTTAGGTCGGGGGCCGGTATTTGGGGTAGGTTGGAGGCCGTGTCAGTGTGTGAGGCAGTATATGGGGGTATTTCGGCTGGGGGCCGGTATTTGGGGTAGGTTGGAGGCCAGGTCAGTGTGTGAGACAGTATATGGGGGTATTTAGGCTGGGGGGCGGTATTTGGGGTAGGTTGGAGGCCAGGTCAGTGTGTGAGGCAGTATATGGGGGTATTTCGGCTGGGAGCCGGTATTTGGGGTAGGTTGGAGGCCAGGTCAGTGTGTGAGGCAGTATATGGGGGTATTTAGGCTGGGGGGGCGGTATTTCGGGTAGGTTGGAGGCCGTGTCAGTGTCTGAGGCAGTATATGGGGGTATTTCGGCTGGGGGACGGTATTTCGGGTAGGTTGGAGGCCAGGTCAGTGTCTGAGGCAGTATATGGGGGTATTTAGGGTCGGTATTTCGGGTGTATTTTTATCTCTCACAGTTTTTATGTTTTTCAGAGACTTTTATTTTTCTTCTCCTGCGCGGGCAGTATGGCGGTTGGTGCTCTCAGCCGCCCGCTGTATCATGCCCAGCGCCTCCCACAAGCAGTGCTTCTGATACCCCGGCAGGGGTAAGTGGCTGATGAAGTCCCTGGTCTTGGCCACCCTCTCCTGGACACTGGGGCAGCGCAGCAGCTGCTTCAGACACTCCTCACAGGCCTGCGCAGCCGCCGGCTCCTCCTCCGCGCCGCCTGGACAACCACAGCTGCTGCCGGGGAGTGCGCTGTATCCGAGGTCCTCCTCAGGGTCGTGACTGGACATGATATAAAGGCAGTCCCTGGTGGAGCAGAGGCGGCGGGCACACAGCGGGACCTGCCAGGAGACATCACAAATAATGTTACCTCACCGCCGCACCGACACTGCTACATAACTGCCCCCATCATATCTCACATCTACTACCCACTAGTAACCGCTGTACCGCTACATACACGGGCACCATCAGCACGGCCGGCAGGTGCCTCTCCGTGTCTCTGCCTGCTCCCTCACTGCTCTGTGCCTCCCCTGCCTCTCTCTGCAATTCTCAGCATGCCTCCCTGACCTATGTGCCTCCCGGACCTATGTGCCTCCCTGACCTATGTGCCTCCCTGACCTATGTGCCTCCCTGACCTATGTGCCTCCCGGACCTATGTGCCTCCCGGACCTATGTGCCTCCCTGACCTATGTGCCTCCCCTGCCTCTCTCTGCAATTCTCAGCATGCCTCCCTGACTGACCTATGTGCCTCCCTGACCTATGTGCCTCCGTGACCTATGTGCCTCCCCTGCCTCTCTCTGCAATTTTCAGCATGCCTCCCTGACCTATGTGCCTCCCTGACCTATGTGCCTCCCTGACCTATGTGCCTCCCCTGCCTCTCTCTGCAATTCTCAGCATGCCTCCCTGACCTATGTGCCTCCCTGACCTATGTGCCTCCCCTGCCTCTCTCTGCAAATCTCAGCATGCCCCCCTGACCTATGTGCCTCCCTGACCTATGTGCCTCCCTGACCTATGTGCCTCCCCTGCCTCTCTCTGCAATTCTCAGCATGCCTCCCTGACTGACCTATGTGCCGCCCTGACCTATGTGCCTCCCTGACTGACCTATGTGCCTCCCTGACCTATGTGCCTCCGTGACCTATGTGCCTCCCCTGCCTCTCTCTGCAATTCTCAGCATGCCTCCCTGACTGACCTATGTGCCTCCCTGACTGACCTATGTGCCTCCCTGACCTATGTGCCTCCCCTGCCTCTCTCTGCAATTCTCAGCATGCCTCCCTGACTGACCTATGTGCCTCCCTGACCAATGTGCCTCCCTGACCAATGTGCCTCCCTGACCTATGTGCCTCCCTGACCAATGTGCCTCCCTGACCAATGTGCCTCCCTGACCTATGTGACCTATGTGCCTCCTGACCTATGTGCCTCCCTGACCAATGTGCCTCTCTGACCTATGTGCCTCCCTGACCTATGTGCCTCCCTGACCTATGTGCCTCCCTGACCAATGTGCCTCCCTGACCTATGTGCCTCCCTGACCTATGTGCCTCCCTGACCAATGTGCCTCCCTGACCTATGTGCCTCCCTGACCAATGTGCCTCCCTGACCAATGTGCCTCCCTGACCTATGTGCCTCCCTGACCAATGTGCCTCCCTGACCTATGTGCCTCCCTGACCTATGTGCCTCCCTGACCTATGTGCCTCCTGACCAATGTGCCTCTCTGACCTATGTGCCTCCCTGACCTATGTGCCTCCCTGACCAATGTGCCTCCCTGACCTATGTGCCTCCCTGACCTATGTGCCTCCCTGACCTATGTGCCTCCCTGACCAATGTGCCTCTCTGACCTATGTGCCTCCCTGACCTATGTGCCTCCCTGACCAATGTGCCTCCCTGACCTATGTGCCTCCCTGACCTATGTGCCTCCCTGACCAATGTGCCTCCCTGACCTATGTGCCTCCCTGACCTATGTGCCTCCCTGACCAATGTGCCTCTCTGACCTATGTGCCTCCCTGACCTATGTGCCTCCCTGACCTATGTGCCTCCCTGACCAATGTGCCTCCCTGACCTATGTGCCTCCCTGACCTATGTGCCTCCCTGACCAATGTGCCTCCCTGACCTATGTGCCTCCCTGACCAATGTGCCTCCCTGACCAATGTGCCTCCCTGACCTATGTGCCTCCCTGACCTATGTGCCTCCCTGACCAATGTGCCTCCCTGACCTATGTGCCTCCCTGACCTATGTGCCTCCCTGACCTATGTGCCTCCCTGACCAATGTGCCTCTCTGACCTATGTGCCTCCCTGACCTATGTGCCTCCCTGACCAATGTGCCTCCCTGACCTATGTGCCTCTCTGACCTATGTGCCTCTCCTGCCTCTCTCTGCAATTCTCAATCATAACAGGACCTATCCTGGGTAAGGTTTATTTGCAGATGCCCGTGCGGGCGTTGAACCTGTTTTGCCCCAGGTGAAATTTTTAATACTTCACTTTTATTGATTTTTAAATTAAAATGAGTGTTTTATATATCTTTATTTTATTTTTACTAATGAACCAAAAACCGAAATGTAAAAATCCAGCAGCCACTCCTCTGAGCAGTCAATTGATACTGATTAGTAAGGAGGCAGAGTCGGTGCACTAACTGTTAGTTTACCGCCTTATACCGCCTTATACCGCATGCGGTGACACCTACAACTAGGCTGCATTGTGGGGACTCATCCCACTGTACATGATGGGCATCACCTTGGTCGTACCATACGCTGACTGCTCTAAGTTGGTGCACACTGCATGCGGTGTATAACGTTTTGATACCAGTGATGGCGGCGCGATGTGACTGACGGTGGATTACTCTGACATAGGGGTGCGGTTATAGAGGCGGCCAGACGACAGGCATCCAGGCACACATCACATTGGGTGTGGAGCCTGTCAATCACAGTATTCAGCTATATCAACCCCCAGTCTGATAGGACACTCATTGCTGCCCAAATCCCCTGAAGAAGCCAGTTATCTGGTGAAACATGTGGGGGGCAGATTGAGTCAGCGATCCACTCCACTGTCAATCGGATAATAGTAGTCCGGCTGGCCTACTTATCAAGGGTTGAGCAGATTAGCAGTGCGATACGGCATCAAAACGTTATACACCGCATGCAGTGTGCACCAACTTAGAGACAGACAAATAGCGGTCAGCGTATGGTACTACCAAGGTGATGCACATGTATAGTGGGATGAATGAACTCAGGCCCCACAATCTCTGCAATTCTCAGCATGCCTCCCTGACCTATGTGCCTCCCTGACCTATGTGCCTCCCTGACCTATGTGCCTCCCTTGCTTCTCTCTGTCCCTCCCATGCTTATCTCTGTCCCTCCCATGCTTCTCTCTGTCCCTCCCATGCTTCTCTCTGTCCCTCCCATGCTTCTCTCTGTCCCTCCCTTGCTTTTCTCTTTCCCTCCCATGCTTATCTCTGTCCCTCCCATGCTTATCTCTGTCCCTTCCTTGCTTATCTCTCTCACTCCCTTGCTTATCTCTCTCACTCCCTTGCTTATCTCTGTCCCTCCCTTGCTTTTCTCTGTCCCTCCCTTGCTTTTCTCTGTCCCTCCCATGCTTATCTCTGTCCCTCCCTTGCTTCTCTCTGTCCCTCCCATACTTCTCTCTCCCTCCCTTTCTTATCTCTGTCCCTCCCTTGCTTATCTCTCTCCCTCCCTTTCTTCTCTCTGTCCCTCCCATGCTTATCCCTGTCCTTCCCTTGCTTTTCTCTGTCCTTCCCTTGCTTTTCTCTGTCCCTCCCTTGCTTATCTCTGTCCCTCCCATGCTTATCTCTGTCCCTCCCATGCTTATCTCTCTCACTCCCTTGCTTATCCCTGTCCTTCCCTTGCTTTTCTCTGTCCTTCCCTTGCTTTTCTCTGTCCCTCCCTTGCTTATCTCTGTCCCTCCCATGCTTATCTCTGTCCCTCCCATGCTTTTCTCTGTCCTTCCCTTGCTTTTCTCTGTCCTTCCCATGCTTATCTCTGTCCCTCCCTTGCTTATCTCTCTCACTCCCTTGCTTTTCTCTGTCCCTCCCTTGCTTTTCTCTGTCCCTCCCATGCTTATATCTGTCCCTCCCTTGCTTATCTCTGTCCCTCCCATGCTTATCTCTGTCCCTCTCTTGCTTCTCTGTCCCTCCCTTGCTTTTCTCTGTCCCTCCCTTGCTTATCTCTGTCCCTCCCTTTCTTATCTCTGTCCCTCCCTTGCTTATCTCTGTCCCTCCCTTGCTTATCTCTGTCCCTCCCTTGCTTTTCTCTGTCCTTCCCTTGCTTTTCTCTGTCCCTCCCATGCTTATCTCTGTCCCTCCCTTGCTTCTCTCTGTCCCTCCCTTGCTTCTCTCTGTCCCTCCCGTGCCTCTAGGCCGACCCAGCAGAACCTCCTCACCTTCAAAAGCAGCTTGACAAATGAGGGGCTTCCTTTAGGCCATCCAGGGAGGCGTCCCCCAGCTCCACACCCGCAGCCGTGTATTTCCTTCACAGAATCCATGGAGGGTATCAGGACTAATGTGTGATTGAGACCACAAAATACATCAATGGGGTTCCTTAAATACTGAATCTACAGGGAAAAGAGATGAATGAGAGACAGAGAAGAGGACAAGTGTAGACTGGAGGACAGAAGACAGGTGGAGACTGGAGGACTGGTGAGGGATAGATGGAGACTGGAGAACAGGTGAGAGATAGATGGAGAACAGAAGATAGGTGGAGGATAGATAGAGAATGGAGGGTAGGTGAGGGTTATATGGAGGACAGAAGACAGGTGGAGGACAAGTGGGGACTGGAGGACAGGTGAGGGATAGATGGAGACTGGAGGACAAGTGGGGGATAGATGGAGACTGGAGAACAGGTGAGAGATAGATGGTGAACAGAAGATAGGTGGAGGATAGATAGAGAATGGAGGGTAGGTGAGGGATATATGGAGGACAGAAGACAGGTGGAGGACAAGTGGAGACTGGAGGACAGGTGGAGAATTGAGGACAGAAAACAGGTGGAGCCTGGAGGACAGAAGACAGGTGGAGGACAGCTGAGGGATAGTGCGAGAACAGAAGATAGGCAGAGGACAGATAGGGAATGGAATATAGGTGAGGGATATATGGAGGACAGAAGACAAGGGAGGACAGGTGGGGAATGGAGGAGAGTTGGAGGTCAGAGGCCAAGTGGAGGATAGATAGAGAAGAGAGGCCAGGTGGAGGATAGATGGATGAGAAGTGGAGAGTAGATGGAGAATGGAGGATTGGTAGAAGACAAATAGAGAATGAAGGATAGGTGAGGGTTGGAGAATAGAAAATAGGTGAGGTATAGATAGAGGTCAGAGGCCAAGTGGAAGATAGATGGAGAACAGAAGCCAGGTGAAGGATAGAAATGAGAATGAAGGATAGGTAAGGGATAGATGGAGGACAGCAGAGAGGTGGAGGATAGCTGCGCAACAGAGGCCAGATGAGGGATAGATGGAAAATGGAGGATAGGTGAGGGACAGATGAAGAACAAAGGCAGGAGGAGGATAGATGAAGAGTGGAGGATATGTGAGGGACAGCTGAAGAACAAAGACAGGGGGAGGATAGATGGAGAATGAAGGATAGGTGAGGAACAGATGAAGAACAAAGGCAGGAGGAGGATAGATGAAGAGTGAAGGATAGTTAAGGGACAGCTGAAGAACAAAGACGGGGGAGGATAGATGGAGAATGGAGGATAGGTGAGGAACAGATGAAGAACAAAGGCAGGAGGAGGATAGATGAAGAGTGAAGGATAGATGAGGGACAGCTGAAGAACAAAGGCAGGAGGAGGATAGATGAAGAGTGAAGGATAGATGAGGAACAGATGAAGAACAAAGGCAGGAGGAGGATAGATGAAGAGTGAAGGATAGATGAGGGACAGCTGAAGAACAAAGGCAGGAGGAGGATAGATGAAGAGTGGAGGATAGCTGAGGGACAGCTGAAGAACAAAGGCAGGAGGAGGATAGATGAAGAGTGGAGGATAGATGAGGGACAGCTGAAGAACAAAAGAAGGAGGAGGATAGATGAAGAGTGGAGGATCGGTGAGGGACAGCTGAAGAACAAAGGCAGGAGGAGGATAGATGGAAAATGGAGGATAGATGAGGGACAGCTGAAGAACAAAGGCTGGAGGAGGATAGATGAAGAGTGGAGGATATGTGAGGGACAGCTGAAGAACAAAGGCAGGGGGAGGATAGATGGAGAATGGAGGATAGGTGAGGAACAGATAAAGCAGAGGCCAGGTGGAGGACAGATGGAGAAAGGGTGGAAAAGAGGGGGGAAGCAGAAGAGGACACAAGTACGGGCAGATGAAGCAGAGTCAGAGCACAGACATCAGCTTTACCTGGCAGGGGTCTGCTCTGTCAATCTTGTCCCCGGTGCCCAGTTGTCCAAAGCGATTGCTACCTTTCATGAATATCCTCCCGAATTCATCCACCAGTGCCAGGTGTTTGTACCCAAGTGAGCAGAACACCACCTGCAGGAAAAGCACGCGCCAAAGGTCTACATTCTGCTGCTACCTTCTGCCTGTGGCAGTGATATGTCCCGGTGTATGAGGGCACACAATGAGAGGTTGTAGCTCGTCTGTTCTTTACATAACATAGTAACATAGAAGTCTCAACGCTAAGAGACCCCAGTCTCACTGCTCTTACCGTAAAGAGTCCATAGTCTCACTGCTCTTACCGTAAAGAGTCCATAGTCTCACTGCTCTTACCGTAAAGAGTCCATAGTCTCACTGCTCTTACCGTAAAGAGTCCATAGTCTCACTGCTCTTACAGTATAGAGTCCATAGTCTCACTGGTCTTACAGTATAGAGTCCATAGTCTCACTGCTCTTACCGTAAAGAGTCCATAGTCCTCACTGCTCTTACAGTATAGAGTCCATAGTCCTCACTGCTCTTACAGTATAGAGTCCATAGCCTCACCGCTCTTACAGTAAAGAGTCCATAGTCTCCACTGCTCTTACAGTAAGAGAGTCCATAGTCTCACCGCTCTTACAGTAAAGAGTCCATAGTCTCACTGCTCTTACAGTATAGAGTCCTATAGTCTCACTGCTCTTACAGTAAGGAGTACATAGTCTCACTGCTCTTACAGTATAGAGCCCATAGTCTCGCTGCTCTTACAGTAAAGAGTCCAGAGTCTCACTGCTCTTACAGGAATAGAGTCTCACTGGCTTATAGTCTCACTGCTCTTACAGTAAGAGTCCATAGTCTCACTGCTCTTACAGTAAGAGTCCATAGTCTCACTGCTCTTACAGTAGAGTCCATAGTCTCACTGCTCTTACAGTAAGAGTCCATAGTCTCACTGCTCTTACAGTAAAGTCCATAGTCTCACTGCTCTTACAGTAAAGAGTCCATAGTCTCACTGCTCTTACAGTTAGAGTCCATAGTCTCACTGCTCTTACAGTAAAGAGTCCATAGTCTCACTGCTCTTACAGTATAGAGTCCATAGTCTCACTGCTCTTACAGTAAGAGTCCATAGTCTCACTGCTCTTACAGTAAGAGTCCATAGTCTCACTGCTCTTACAGTATAGAGTCCATAGTCTCACTGCTCTTACAGTAAGAGTCCATAGTCTCACTGCTCTTACAGTAGAGTCCATAGTCTCACTGCTCTTACAGTAAAGTCCATAGTCTCACTGCTCTTACAGTATAGAGTCCATAGTCTCACTGCTCTTACAGTAAAGAGTCCATAGTCTCACTGCTCTTACAGTAAGAGTCCATAGTCTCACTGCTCTTACAGTAAAGTCCATAGTCTCACTGCTCTTACAGTATAGAGTCCATAGTCTCACTGCTCTTACAGTAAGAGTCCATAGTCTCACTGCTCTTACAGTAGAGTCCATAGTCTCACTGCTCTTACAGTAAGTCCATAGTCTCACTGCTCTTACAGTAAGAGTCCATAGTCTCACTGCTCTTACAGTAGAGTCCATAGTCTCACTACTCTTATAGTAGAGTCCATAGTCTCACTGATCTTACTGTAAAGAATCCATAGTCTCACTGCTCTTACAGTAGAGTCCATAGTCTCACTGCTCTTACAGTAAAGAGTCCATAGTCTCACTGCTCTTACAGTAAAGAGTCCATAGTCTCACTGCTCTTACAGTAGAGTCCATAGTCTCACTGCTCTTACAGTAAGAGTCCATAGTCTCACTGCTCTTACAGTAAGAGTCCATAGTCTCACTGCTCTTACAGTATAGAGTCCATAGTCTCACTGCTCTTACAGTATAGAGTCCATAGGTCCACTGCTCTTACAGATAGAGTCCATAGTCTCACTGCTCTTACAGTATAGAGTCCATCGTCTCACTGCTTTATTTTTTTTTTTTTATTTTTTTTTATTTATTTGTTTTTTTTATAGAAGTACCATAGTCTCAATGCCTTCTACAGTATAGAGTCCTAGTCTCACCTGGCTCTACCCAGTACAGAGTCCATAGCTCTCACTGCTCTTTACAGTATAGAGTCCATAGTCCTCCACCTGCTCCTTACAGTATAGAGTCCATAGTCTCACTGCTCTACAGTATAGAGTCCACTAGGTCTCACTGCCTTACAGTATAGAGTCCATAGTCTCCCCCCACTGGCTCTACAGTATAGAGTCCATAGTCTCCCCTGCTCTTACAGTAAAGAGTCCATAGTCCTCACTGCTCTTACAGCTATAGAGTCCATAGTTCTCACCTGCTCTTACAAGTAAATGAGTCCATAGTCCTCACTGCTCTTACAGTATAGAGGTCCATAGTCCTCACTGCTCTTACAGTAATGAGTCCACTAGTCTCACTGCTCTTACAGTATGAGATCCATAGTCTCACTGCTCTTACACTGTAAAGAGGTCCCATAGTCTCACTGCTCTTACAGTATAGAGGTCCATAGTCTCACTGCTCTTACAGGTATAAGAGTCCATAGTCTCACTGCTCCTGACAGTATAAGAGTCCCTAGTCTCACTGCTCTTACCGCTAGAGTCCCATAGTCTCACTGCTTCTTACATTACAGAGTCCATAGTCTCACTGCTCTTACAGTAAAGAAGTCCATAGTCTCACTGTTCTTACAGTATAGAGTCCATAGTCTCAACTGCTCTATACAGTAAGACTGCTCTTACAGTATAGAGTCCATAGTCTCACTGCTCTTACAGTAGAGTCCATAGTCTCACTGCTCTTACAGTAAGAGTCCATAGTCTCACTGCTCTTACAGTAAAGAGTCCATAGTCTCACTGCTCTTACAGTAAAGAGTCCATAGTCTCACTGCTCTTACAGTAAGAGTCCATAGTCTCACTGCTCTTACAGTATAGAGTCCATAGTCTCACTGCTCTTACAGTAAAGTCCATAGTCTCACTGCTCTTACAGTAAGAGTCCATAGTCTCACTGCTCTTACAGTATAGAGTCCATAGTCTCACTGCTCTTACAGTAAGAGTCCATAGTCTCACTGCTCTTACAGTATAGAGTCCATAGTCTCACTGCTCTTACAGTAAGAGTCCATAGTCTCACTGCTCTTACAGTAAGAGTCCATAGTCTCACTGCTCTTACAGTAAGAGTCCATAGTCTCACTGCTCTTACAGTATAGAGTCCATAGTCTCACTGCTCTTACAGTAAGAGTCCATAGTCTCACTGCTCTTACAGTAGAGTCCATAGTCTCACTGCTCTTACAGTAAGAGTCCATAGTCTCACTGCTCTTACAGTAGAGTCCATAGTCTCACTGCTCTTACAGTAAGAGTCCATAGTCTCACTGCTCTTACAGTAAGAGTCCATAGTCTCACTGCTCTTACAGTAAAGTCCATAGTCTCACTGCTCTTACAGTATAGAGTCCATAGTCTCACTGCTCTTACAGTAAGAGTCCATAGTCTCACTGCTCTTACAGTAAGAGTCCATAGTCTCACTGCTCTTACAGTAAGAGTCCATAGTCTCACTGCTCTTACAGTAAGAGTCCATAGTCTCACTGCTCTTACAGTAAGAGTCCATAGTCTCACTGCTCTTACAGTATAGAGTCCATAGTCTCACTGCTCTTACAGTAAGAGTCCATAGTCTCACTGCTCTTACAGTAGAGTCCATAGTCTCACTGCTCTTACAGTAAAGTCCATAGTCTCACTGCTCTTACAGTATAGAGTCCATAGTCTCACTGCTCTTACAGTAAGAGTCCATAGTCTCACTGCTCTTACAGTAAGAGTCCATAGTCTCACTGCTCTTACAGTATAGAGTCCATAGTCTCACTGCTCTTACAGTAAGAGTCCATAGTCTCACTGCTCTTACAGTATAGAGTCCATAGTCTCACTGCTCTTACAGTAAGAGTCCATAGTCTCACTGCTCTTACAGTATAGAGTCCATAGTCTCACTGCTCTTACATAAGTCCATAGTCTCACTGCTCTTACAGTATAGAGTCCATAGTCTCACTGCTCTTACAGTAAGAGTCCATAGTCTCACTGCTCTTACAGTATAGAGTCCATAGTCTCACTGCTCTTACAGTAAGAGTCCATAGTCTCACTGCTCTTACAGTAAAGTCCATAGTCTCACTGCTCTTACAGTAAGAGTCCATAGTCTCACTGCTCTTACAGTAGAGTAGAGTCATATCCATCACTGCTCTTACAGTATAGAGTCCATAGTCTCACTTCGTCTTACAGTAAGAGTCCATAGTCCTCACTGCTCTTACAGTAAGAGAGTCCATAGTCTCACTGCTCTTACAGTATAGAGTCCATAG